>NC_137041.1:18515143-18560143 GCF_032717465.1 Coenobita brevimanus
GTAAACATTTTGAGGGTGGACTATAAACAAGTATTTCGTCGGTGCAAACAACCCAGTTAATAACCTTATTTCGTTGAAATAAACATGATTATCTTTCCTCTATCTGTGATTAAAAAAAATAATAAAAAATAAAAGAAACGTCATCAGATTGAAGGAACCAATAAAAGCGATGTTCTCCAGTGTCTGTAGTCAAGCTTGCTGTTTGAATGATACACCCATTATTATTTTATAGGATATAAACAGGTGCTTCACAGTCCATGCCAAAGGACAGTGTAAATGTGGTTGATTCTAATGGACATGATTTCCTGAAAAGAACTCCTGGTCCATACATCCCTCTCTAGTGAAATGTAGGTTCAAGTCAGATCTACATGCAGCTATTGTGTGTTTGGGAGCCGTGGTCCAGCTGTCTCCATCTCGGGTGTTATGTATGATAAATGGCTTGACAAGAAGACTGGTGAGGCAGTCCCTTTGTGTGTCAGAATTTTGTGCAACAGGAGAAACCCCAGTCAGCTAGAAGTGATTAAAGTACAAATGTTTCCTATGAGTGCAGTCACTAGATCAGTGTCTGAAAATCATGCTGTGAAAAGAGATGAAACCTGTGGGAAATATTTTCCCCCAGAGCAGTTGCGCTCTCTATTTTTATCTGCGTTATCCCTGGTTAAAGGCAGAGGGAAAATTCGAGACCATTGGCTAATTGTTCAGGCGGTTTTAATAACCCAGAAAATTACGTTCTCTCTAATAATTCTTGTTATTGATAAATTAAATGCTACTGCATTTAACCCCAGTGGACAACTTATACATTGTAACATACATGTAATTACGTGGTATTTTCCACTGACTCTTAACTGCGTACCGGTGCTAGAATGACGTGGCGAGTAGGGAAAGATTCTCCTGTTCAAGCAGATGTGGAATTAAGATATTGACACAGTTTAAGGGAATATTTGGTCTAACTTTAGTTTAAGTAAAACTAAGATTAATTTGTTAGATTCGCCCTGTACATATCATGTTGTAATCTAACTGTATTTAGTACTGTAAATAATTAAAAGTTGGCAACCTACCATTCTATGAGGGAGGTAGAACTGCCGCACACCACACTACGTTCCTAGTCGCTCTCAAGCTAACACGGTTGTATATACGCACCATAAGGACGCTTGCTTGCTCAAGCAATTACACTAAGCAGCCTCATCGTCATCGGTTAACGATCACTCCCTCTTCACTAGCTAAGTAACCTTTACGAATTGGCCAATTCAAGGGGGGATTAGCTATGAGATAGAAGACAAATAGTTATTGTAGGTGAGTTAAGGTTATGTTTCGCTTAACTCTATGAGACTTGTTTAATTTACTTAAGAACAACTTTATAGACGAGTAACGACCTACGAGTTGTTTATTAGTAAATACCAGAAATTTCTTGCATAGCGGTGCCCCGGCAGGGATACCGACTTGTATACATCAAATATTTTTAACATTTTGGTGCCCAGAAAGAGGGCCCCGATTTGTTTACCAGAACTATTACACATTTTTCACAAAACCAATGATGTAATTGATGACGTTTCTCTTGCTGACAGTTATACCAGTTAGTGGTTCCGACCTTTTGTAATGGGCTGGGTGAAGTACAAAACCTTGCCCACGAAGTTTTATCTTTCGTTGAGACAATTGTGGGTGAGGAAGAAGCTGGGCAATTCAATGTTACGGTACTACTTGAAAAGAAGCTGCGTGGAGACTATGTTGCTGATAACAATATGGGTGAGATTATGAGTCAAATACTAGGATGTGTAATAGACGCATCATACTTCGTTGGCAGGTCATAATACAAACTGTTCATCATCCCTCCTTGGCAGGTCTTTTGGATGAACTGAGAACCTTGACTTGTATCTGGTTGCACTTGCGCTGACTGGAAACCAATCAGGATGTTGCACGGCACTGTAAGTCTTTTCATGATCCAACCATTTTTAGTTGCATCCTTGATGCCACTTTTTTATTCCTTTTTCACTTACATTTTGGTAGATACTGTTCAACCATTGGAAAAGACATCGTCAGTTCATGAGGGAATCTAACCATGATTGCAATGTCCACTTGATGTCCCATAGTAATTCTGCAAAGAAATATTGCGGCCAAGGAAGTTACAGAAGGAAATAGTCAATATATTAACTACTTTTGTGTGCTTAGACAAAGTGTAGTAAAATCAAGGTAACAGTTTCATATCACATCAATCACTGAAAAAATACCCTCCACAACACACCTTCCTCAGAGTCAGGCGGCTTGGAGACATAAACATCAAGCCCCTAATCTGTCGTGAGAAGTACTATATTGGGAATATTGTTACTGGAGTAAGATTTACCGTTTGTATTGTGTGCTACTGGAAAAACTAAATGAATCATTAGGTTACTCCCCATTTTGGCTACAGCTTTGTCATGAGATGAGAGGAATTTTGGAACTGTAAAAGAAAAAAAAAAAAAAAGGTTCCATCAAGTTGGTGTTGTGTTGCCTGTGTACTGTAAGCATTAGAGAAAGGAAACTGGTCGTTGACCTCAGATAATACCGGCAGTTTGGGAAAGAAAAGTCATTTCGGAAATAGAAGCCTATACTGTTGGGCGAGGTCCTTCACTTTCTGTACATGTTATGTGAATACCTTATACCACCTTGTTTAAGTTGTTCTAATTAGGGCCCACAGCTGACGTATATGGAAATGTTTCTGACTTATCTGGTTCTCTTTCATATATTGATGTCCCCTATATTAGATTGTGCCTCGACTGACAGTCACCAGGTGATGAGTGCAGGTATGTAATGTAGAAAGGCATTACATATCTGCAGTCGATGGTGTTCTGTTAGTCGAGGTATTTTATACCATTAGTTTAGGTCTAGCTATTTGCCTCTGCAGGATTTAGTATAGGTTAGCGATTTGTCTGTTAGGTGATTAGTTTTAGGGTCTTTAGATTAGGTATTTATGTTTATGAATAATGTAAGGTCAAAAAAAAAATAAAATAAAAATAAGAATAAAAAATCATTAAAAAGGTAAAAAAAAAAAAAAAAATTATATATATATATATATATATATATATATATATATATATATATATATATATATATACGTGTGCATGAAAGTGTGTCTGTATACATTCATGGAAGTGTGTGTGTGTGTGTGTGTTTGTACGTGTATATATATATATATATATATATATATATATATATATATATATATATATATATATATATATATATATATACGGTCTTAATGACCAGGAGCTTTGTCCCCAATGGTCGATAGGCCAGGAAAAAAATAAACAAAAAAAATATAAAAAGAAGCCTATAAAGCTTTAATCATTTAACAGAACAACATAGTTAACTTGACTGCTGTGCTCCATAAATACCAGGATGTGTTTCGGAGCACACTAGCTTGAAATAACTAATTCGTCATCACGTGGCTTTCAGAGGCTCCATACCAGTGAAGCAGCTGCACTATAGAATGAGCCCACAGAAGCAACAGGAAGTGAGTTACATGGTGCAGCACAGTTTGACAGCAGTGAGTGGTGCTTACCAGTCTGCTTGGTTCATAAACCAATTGGCTGTTACTGATTTTGCATTAACTGTCAAAATGTGAATAAGACAGACACATTGATGCTTGCAATGTTGAATGAAGTAGACACTTCAAAATTCATTGGTAAATATGATTTAATGAAGAAAACTGACGAACACTGTTATGGTGAAAGTCTTCACAGCGGTGACAGGTCTCAGAAAATAAAAATTTGAAGCATTCCATTTAAATAATAAAGTTTAAAATATGTATCTCATCTGTCACTTCCAACAGTACAAAGTATTTATGGAGCTCTATTGTTTTATACGTATGAATGTCTTATGCGCTTGGTTACCAAAATAAACAAGTAGTGATTCTCCTTTATTTTCTTTATTGCCACCTTTGGCTACAGCAACTCTATTTATTTCTGATCTGATATGTTTTACGCTCACCCAAGTATTATCCGTCTCATTATTTTGAAATAGCTGAAGAAACGTTTGAAAGTGATCTTTACATAGGTTTCATAGGTATGTATGGATGCCGTCTTTATTACCATAGCTACTTTATACTGCACATAAAATACACAATTCATGCACAGATATCTTCCTTGGTAGAAAAAAAAAACGCTGACAGCAACGGTGCTTGTCAAAGAAAAAACACGAACATCAACACGCTCTGTGAAACCATCAATCATAGCGTTCAGACACTTTTTGGAGTGAGTGGGCAAGAACGTCCGTTTTTGTGGAGTTTCAGCTGGAAGCTCCTGCCAGGATGGCTGACTGTTCCATCCTCATTTGTGCTTTAAACATCCAGAGTGCTGTGCTATTTTTGTCCTTGTTCTTATTTCCCCTGTATTTACCCACACTTAATTTCTGTACGCTCTGCTTGTACAAAATTACCCATTTCAGAATGATTGTTTGCATTTACGCCAGTAAAATAAAATCTACAATTCTCTGCCTATTGTCTAAGCCCAAATTGGGTGAACATGATCAAGCCTTTGATATACTTGTTTTACGATGAAAAGAGGTTTCAAATGCGGTGTTCATCTGTCGATCTGTCCGCCTGGTGACATCATATCTGGGTATGCTGTTTGTATCAGGATCAAGTTGTGCCAACTGCAAGCACGTTTTGATCCGTGAAGCCCTTATTTGAAAAGGGAAGATGGCGGAATCAAGCTTAAAAATACTTGTTTTCCACAAAACAAGCGAACCAGAGATTTCTTTATGTTCATTGAGTGCGGTGATAAGAAACAGGGAAGTGAGCATGGAAGTGAAAAAGTTGTAGCATGACAGTATTGTGATACCAACTCTGACGTATGGGAGTGAAGCTTGGACGTTGCTGGAAGGACACAAGTCGAGAGTGAGAGCAGTGGAAATGAGTTATTTAAGAGGAGCCTGTGGATTCACATGGAGAGACATGCTGACAAATGAGGGTATAAAGGAGCGTTGTGGTGTGGATGTGGATGTGATAGGAAGCGTTAGGAGGAACGCACTGGGGTGGTTTTGTCATGTGGACAGGATGGAGGGTGAGAGACTGACGAGGAGAGTGTATGTGAGTGAGGTGGAAGGGGGGAGAGGGAGGGGGAGGCCAAGGATGAGATAGAGGGATGGAGTGGAGTGGTATATGAGAGAGGGGAGTGTGAGTTGGGAGCAGGTCAGTGAAATGGCGGGGGACAGGGCGACGTGGAGGCGCTTTGTTTGTGGCCACCCCGTACTGGATTAAAGAGTCTGGCAATAGATCGATAGATAAAGTGCGGCGAGCAAAACACACACACACACACACACACACACACACACACACACACACAACACATGCGAAAATATAGTCAGAGGCTCAGGGCAGCATAGGACAAGAGATTTGCCCTGTTTGGTACAGTACATCCAGTTAATGGGTTACTCCTCTATTCTTAGTATGTTGCTAGTATAGTAAAATTTACACATGGCTAAAGCTGGTTACAACAGCTGCACTGTGTTGTTTGTCAGTTGGTTGTTTTCGTGTCATTGTACGCTTTCCCATACAGGTGTATGCCATTTAGGGCACATTCCTACCCGTAGGCAATGTTAAGGGTAATACCAGGTCTGTTTAGCCATTTTGGTGTAATTTATTTTGGCAGAATTTTGTGTTCAGATGGCTATAATAATGTTTGTAAACTTAAAACAGCTGAATAATCCCTCTATTTTTTAGCTGGTTGGGATATTTTTCCAATGTTATTTCATCTGATTTATGCGGAACATTCACACAGAAAACGGTTAATTCCTCTGTATGTCAAAAATGGTAACTAGTATTAAAAGATTAGTGTGATCAAGTCTGTTTCTGATGACTTTATAGACTAAATATTTTCTGTAACTTCAATGCAACAGAACTCAGGTATTTTCCATGATAATATATGGTCTATGCCAATTGCGTTGATATATTCTGTTTACTGGCAGGAAGGGATGACTTCCGAGACTATTGTCCTTAGACGCAGGGAGAAAAGAGAGCTACCGATGAGGGAGGTGACATGATAAACTTGTTTGTATATTAATTTTTTTCGAAGTAGGCAAGGTATCTAATTACGAAGCTCGAGAAGAAACAAAACTAAATTGGTTGCCTATAGCCAAATCTGTCACCATTTCATTTTCACACTGGCGGTCGAATAAAAAATATTACCTTGCTAGGTCCGATAACTTACATTTTTTATAATACTTTCTGAGGTGTCAGTTTCCTTGTTAATATCACCATTGCATTTTTAATATACAGACTTAGCACTGTTAGATTAATTGTACTTTTAATTTTGTCTTTTTCTTTGGGGGGGGGGAGGGGATTACATTGTAGGGAGGGAGGGGTGATGACATAAAATATCTTCTCTGACCCAGCGAGACGATAATTATATGGGAAATGTATCATAATGTTCGGATGTAATTTCTTCTGCAAGCTTACATTCATATGCACCAAATAACCAAAAAATATAATCTATCGATCTATTATCTATCTTTAGCCAGATGCCATAAACCCGTAAGAGGTGCCCCTTTGCTTTGAGTTAGCTGTTTGCTTTACGGGAAGGGGAACTGCCCCTCTGCCAACCCACTTGCTGACACGTAGGGAACACGTAGGGATTGGTTATGTGGTTACCACTCCAGCACTGTAAATGGTTTCCTGGCTTACATGAAATCATTAGGCTTGTCCTTCAATGTAAAGCCACATGACAAGGAAAGAACAGTAATAAAAAGTGACAGGAAATATGGGAGAAACAGAAAGAGGAGGGCAGACACAGAAACAAAATGATAACGGTGAAAGAAGAAATAGGCAGCACTACATCAAGCGAGCGGATGATGGTCGCCATCACCTACTACTAACAAACTTGATGACCATGCTTAATTATAAAACCCCCATGTTTCCGCATACCATTAGTTATTAAGGCTCTGTCTAGAAGCCCAGAATATTTAAAGTCTATTATGTGATGAAATTACTATGTGGTTCAGTTCATTGGCCAATTTGCCAGTATTTTTTCTTTCTTTCGTGCAACAGGGTTCCTGTTTCTGAATTTTACTCAAGCACGTTGAAGTGGGTGGAAATGATGATGATGATGGTTATGCACTGCATATATAGGGTACCCCATTAAGTCAAAAGAACACCAACCTTCCTTGGACCACCAGTGTCGACAGTAGTTCCTTATTTCGACAAAAAGATTGGCATGGCACAAGAATGACTAGAGCAAGAATCATCCACATAAGTACGGCAACAGCAGGTCCCATATCGCCCTCCTCATGTTGTAGGTACCGAGGCTAGGCTACAAGTCCTGAATACTAAAGAATAAGATGCGAATCTATGCCCCTATAGCCTAGTTTATTTGATGAAGCCTAGCCTTTTCCACAACTCACATACTGAGTTGTTGTTGCTTGAAACTTGATAAGCCTTTCTTATGACGAAGGAATTATTCTTCTTGGATACTAGTCAAAATTACCATCTAATCTGACTATGCTTCGCCATCAACTAAGCTGATAATGGATTCTGTATCTTTGTCAGGTGAGAAGAAGCACACTGTTGAAACATTACATGAATGAATTAGAAAACACTCATACGATCTGATGAATCAATAAATAATGGAAGCTCCCCACATCAGAAAGGAAAGCACATTAAAGCAATCCTTGCAAATGCTCGTAGTCTACGTAATAAATTTACTGATTTACAGGCACTTGCCTTTACCAAAGATTATGATGTAATTGGAGTAACAGAATCGTGGCTAAATACTGAGCAGAGAGATTTTCTAGCAGAGTTTAATTTACCAGGCTATCACATTTTCAGTTGTGAAAGGAAGAATTGAGCAGGGGGCGGCGTGTTGTTATATGTTAAATCAGGATTTCATCCAGTCAAAATTACCAAGTCATGTATTGAAAACATCGACACTATTTATATTCAGCTTAGAAATGAATATTGTCATAAAATAACTCTTGGGTTAATTTATCATCCACCTGGTCAGCCACTCAACATCGATAATGAAATCTACAGTCAAATTGCCGAACTATCTTGTATGCAAAGCACTGTAGTATTTGGTGACTTTAATTTACCAGTTCCAAAATGGGGAGAAGCCCTATCCCCACACACAGGGTCAGACCTATATACAAATTTGCAAGAAATTTCTTTGTATCAATTTGTAAATTATCCAACGCGTGGAGCTAACATCCTAGATCTTGTCTTAGCTACATCAGAAAATGAAGTGAGTAATGTTATTGTAGGAGAAGAATTTAGTGTAAGTGATCATCGTATAATTACATTTAACATTAAATTCAGTGAAGACAGTGTCAAGGCCAGTTGTGAGAAAGTGCCCGACTTTAAGAGAGCAAATTTTAAGAAATTTGCTCTCTTAAAGTCTGGCATCCCATTGCCGAAACTTTAGATATCAATGACGCATGAAGTTACTTTACAGAAACTCTCAACAGTGCCATCAAATTATGTATTCCTATGCGCAACAGAAGGTCCGCCAAAAATTCTAAACCCAAATGGTGGAACTCCAACATTAAACATTGTCTAGAAGCAAAAAATCTTGCATATAAGAATTATAATACCACAAAGAGTCAAAGTGATAAAAATGAATACGATGCCCTTCGACGAAAAGCCAAAAATTAATTAAATGCAGTAAGAAAAATCTTGAGACACATATTGCAAGTATCAGTAAATCAAATCATAAAGAATTTTTCAATTACATAAGAAGTAAAAAGGTAATAACTCCATCAATCGGTCCCTTAGTCACAGATAACGGAGAACATACTGATGATGAAACTATGATGGGGAAAATTCTTAATACTTTCTTTGCGTCAGTATTTACAACAGAAAATATACATACAATTCCAACTGTTTCCCCCATTCCTATAGAAGAGGGCAACATAATCATTGACATTACAGTCAGTGATTGCGACGTACTGCTTGCAATAAACAGATTGAAAGAGAATAAAGCACCAGGACCAGACAAAATATCACCACGTGTATTGAAGGAACTACAGAATGAAATATCAAAGCCTTTAGCTGAACTTTTTAACTTATCACTTAAGAGCAGTAAGGTGCCACATGGATGGAAGCTTGCTAAGGTAACCCCAATATTCAAAAAGGGCAACAGAGCCCAACCAGAAAACTACCGACCAATTAGTTTAACATCGGTGGTTTGCAAATTGCTTGAAACTATTATCAGAGACAAGTTTGTAAAACACTTAGAAACAAAAGATCTCATAAAAGATTCGCAACATGGTTTTCGTAATAATCGCTCTTGCCTCACGAATCTGCTGGACTTTTTCAATGATATACTGAACATGTATGACGAGACTAAATCTGTTGATGTGGTCTAGCTCGATTTTCAAAAGGCTTTTGATAAAGTTCCACACAAAAGACTCCTTCACAAACTAAAGGCACACGGTTCCAGCAGCAGTGTTCTCGGGTAGGTTGAAGATTGGCTCACCGGACGAAAACAAAGAGTTGTAATAAATGTAAAAGAGTCAGACTCGATAAACGTTACAAGTGGAGTGCCACAGGGTTCAGTGTTAGGTCCTATTCTTTTCTTAATATATGTGAATGATATTGACGAAGGATTGTGTTCTAAGATTTCAAAATTTGCTGATGATACTAAAATAGGTAACAGAGCAGATACAACACTGCAAAGACAGGCAATTCAGAGAGATCTTGATCAACTGTTTAACTGGGCCCAAGTCTGGCAAATGGATTTCAATATTAATAAATGCAAAGTGTTAAACACTGGCAGTAAAAATATAAGAGCAAGTTATAGCATGAATAATGTCCAGCTTGATAGGGTAAACCATGAAAAAGACTTAGGAGTTATAATAACAAATGATTTGAAACCAAGCAAACAATGTACAGAAGCTGTGAAAAAAAAAAAAAAAAAATTGATTGGGTTCACAGGCAGAGCATTTGAATATAAATCCGATAATATCATCCTCACTTTGTATAATTCCTTAGTACGCCCGCACTTGGAGTATTGCGTTCAGTTTTGGTCACCGTATTATAAAAAGGATATTGAAAAGCTTGAAAGAGTGCAGCGAAGGATGACAAAGATGATACCTAGATTGAGAAATAAGCCGTACGAGGAACGTTTAGAAGCCCTGAATCTCTTTACCCTAACAAAACGGAGGATACGAGGAGATTTTATTCAAGTATTCACGATATTCAAAGGACATGATAACATGGCTGTCGATAAATACTTCACAGTTGATCACTCGAACTACACTAGAGGCAATGGGCATAAAATAATTGGCAAACGATTCCAGTCACATGAAGCTAATCATTTCTTCTTCAATAGAGTTGTAAATATATGGAATAAGCTGACCTCCAATGTAATAGATTGTAATACAGTACAAACCTTTAAAGGTCGCCTGGATAAGTATTTGGCATCCAACCCCCAGCTTAATATGTTTACTCCTGAATAAAGCACTTGTGTATGTATAATTTTCTGTTTTATTTTATTTTAGTTTTTCAGAGCCTGGATCAATTTATTAAATGCAAATATAGTATATGCACAGACTAGGATATGCACAGATAGCCCTGAGTTAACGGTCACTACTCATACTATCGACCTGTGATGGGCTGTGGATCACTGAGGGTCCCTGTTAGTTACGTGGCCACCATCGGGATTTTTTTTAATGTACCAGGGGTCACTGCTTCAGGAGATGACTTGTTTGCTTGTCCTGCATGGGAAAGTTCCTAGTTTCAGTGGAATGAATGGAGCTGGGGCCTGATTGGCTGCTGCCTACTTTAATAGCGCCAGGCAAGGCTGCCACACCACCCCTGAATATCCATACTGTGCACTGTGCAATTTTCACACTGTGTCCGCAGACGCCCCGTCAACTCAACGTACCCGTACAGCAACATGCATTAGTTATTTATTTATTCGATTACTCATTGTACTTTACTACTTTCTCTTTCAGGTTATTCATACTGGTAGCTTATAGATAATGCATTATAGAATGTAGTTTTCCTTTTCTGTCTTTCCTATGAAATTTCCATGTCAGTTTTTCCATGCTGTGTGGTGGTTTTTCTCACTTTTTCTTGCCAGTTTTGGCTGGAGGGTTTGGAGGTGGGGGGAGCCTTCTTGCTTTACTATCCTTATCCTTCAGTATGTTGAGTTAGATCTTGTAGACACAATCTACTCTGTACCAAACAGCCTCGAAAGGACCATAAGGTCTGTTGCTGTTTGCTTTCCTTTGTACTCTTTTCTACTCCTTAGACCGCACACCTTCATGGCCGTTAAAATATACGAGTATGATTTACTTCTTTATTTCCTCTTTCCTACCTGAGGAATACTTTTACTGTCACTCATAGTCAGTTAATTCTACGGTCTAAATCTTGCACAGTACCAGAACAGAGTGCATACCTCCTCTTTCCTACCGGATGAATATTTTTACTGTCTTACATAGGCAGTTAATTCTAAGGCCTAACTCTTCCCTATTGCTTAGAATTAGAGAGTGCATACCTCCGCCAAAGTCAGTAATCTTCATGTGTATATATATATATATATATATATATATATATATATATATATATATATATATATATATATATATATATATATATATATATATATATATATATATATGTATGTATTTTTAATGCATGCAGGAGTAGGTGAGAATGAGAGGGCAAAAGGAGTATGTATAGTTGCGAGTAAAAGATGGAAGAAGAGTATATCAGTTGGGTCAAGGATTGTTCGGGTAAGATTGAAAGTTGGAATAAAAATGTGGGCGATTGTGTGCGTGTATGTGCCAACGCAAGATCGTGCAAGCAGAGTGAGAGAAGAGTTCTGGACGAATGTGGAAGTGTGCATGGAAAAGTTTGGAAGGAATGAGAGAGTGTTTTTCATCGGTGATATGAATAGTAAAATAGGGAATGTGAAGGTGGATGGAATAGTTGGTGAGTGGGGTGTGCCTGCTGAGATTGATGAGAATGGCAGTGCGTTAGTGGACATTTGTGCTGGGAGGGGATTGGTGATAGCCAATACCCTCTTCAGGCACAAAATGATCCAAAGGTATACATGGCAAGTGATGAGAAGGGTGGGTGGTGAACTGAATGAAAGGAAGGCAATGATTGATTGTGTGTGTGTGGATAAAAGGATGCGAAAACGTGTAATGGATGCAAGAGCTTATAGAGGTTGAGGGAGTGGACTTTCTGACCAATACTTGGTGGTGGCCAGAATCAAGGTCCAATTAGGATGGAGAAATAGAAGCAGAGAAGGACAGGAAGAAGGAGTATTTGTAAGGAGAGTGGAAAGGTTACAAGAGGATTAGAAAAAGGAAGAGTATAAGAGAGAAGTGGAGGAACGATTGGGCAAATATGAATTGGAGCAGATGGGGGACGTGGAAGGTTTGTGCAGGATATTTACAGAAGAAATATGTGCAGCATGTGATGTGGTGTGTGGGATGAAGAGAAGACGGAGGGTTGTGCAAAGAACAGCGTGGTGGAATGAAGAGATGAGACAGGCTGTGGCACAAAAGAAGAAAGCATACAATGAATAGATGAGAAATAGGGGCGTGGAAGAAGTTGAGAGGCGGAAGAGAGAGTTATATGTAGAAAGAAAGAGAGAGGTGAAAAGATTAGTAAGAGAGAGTAAGAAGTGAGTGGATAAGGAACTTGAGTGTAAAGTGGAGGGACTGTAAGAAAATGTTCTGGAAATAGGTGAAAAAGAGTAAGACAGGGTGGAAGTGAAGTTAGCAGGGGAGTGAAAGATAAAAATGATAGATTACTAGTGGAAAAGGGAGAAAAAGTGAGCAGATGGAGAGAACACTTTGAGGAATTGTTGAACATAGAGGATGGAAGCAATGCTAGTATAAGTGGCTGGGGAATGGCTGGGAGAAGGAGGGAGGTGAGAAGACAGGAAGAAATCAGTAGGATAGAAGTTGTGGAAGCAATGAAGAAAGTTAAATTGGGGAAAGCCCCAGGAATTGATGGAGTGTGTGGTGAAATGCTGAAGTATGGGGGAGAGATAGTAGTAGAATGGGTGTGGAAAATGTGCAGATTGGCCTGGGAGCAAGGTAGAGTCCCGGAGGATTGGAAGTCAAGTATAATTATTCCCTTGTACAAAGGAAATGGGGAAAAAGAAGTGTGTGGTAATCATAGGGGCATCTCTCTTCTTAGTATATTAGGAAAAGTGTATGGTAGGATACTTATTGACAGAGTTAGAGAAAGAACAGAGGAATTAGTTGGAGAAGAACATGGAAGATTTAGGAAGGGAAGAGGTTGTGTAGATCAGATATTCATTCTTAGATCTTTAATGGAAAAGTTTCTAGAGAAGGGAAAGAGGTTGTATGCGGCTTTCATGGATTTGGAGAAAGCATATGACAGGGTGGGTAGACAAGGATTGTGGAAAGTATTAAGAATATATGGAGTAGATAGGAAGTTATTGAATGATGTCAGGAGTATGTATGATGGTCCTAAGGCTGCAGTGCGTGTGGATAGTGAACTGAGTGAATTTTTCTCTTTGAAGGTTGGGTTGAAACAGGGATGTGTCATGTCTCCATGATTGTTCAATCTGTACATGGATGGGGTAGTAAAAGAGGTACAAGGTAGGGTAGCGGATGCTGGAGTGGCCGTGGTGAGAGAGGGTAGTGTTTGGAAACTCCCTGTACTGTTGTTTGCATATGATACTGTCTTGTTGAGTGAAGACAAAGGAGAGCTGCAAGGCTTGGTGGATGAGTTTGGGAGAGTGTGTAAGAAACGGAATCTAAAGGTGAATGTATGGAAGAATAAAGTAATGGTCATTGAGAGAGGTGAAGTCAGTGAATGTACAGCGAGATTGGATGGTGAGGAATTGGAAAATGTGAGTACCTTTAAGTACTTGGGTAGTGTGATGAGTAAGGATGGAGGTTTGGAGGGTGAAGTGCTTGAAAAGGTACAGCAGGGAAGAAAGGTTGCTGGTTCCTTGAAAGCAGTGATAAGAAGCAGGGAAGTGAGCATGGAAATGAAAAAGTTACTACATGGCAGTATTGTGATACCAACTCTAACGTATGGAAGTGAAGCTAGGACGTTGCTGGAAGGACACAAGTCAAGAGTGAGAGCAGTGGAAATGAGTTATTTAAGAGGATCCTGTGGAGTCACATGGAGAGAGAGGCTGACAAATGAGGATATAAAGGAGCGTTGTGGTGTGGATGTGGATGCGATAGGAAGTGTTAGGAGGAATACACTGAGGTGGTTTGGCCATGGAGGGTGAAAGACTGACGAAGAGAGTGTATGTGAGTGAGGTGGAGGGGGGAAGAGGGAGGGGGAGGCCGAGGATGAGATGGAGGGATGGTGTGGAGAGGTATATGAGAGAGGGGGATGTGCGTTGGGAGCAGGGCAGTGAAATGGCGGGGGACAGGGCGACATGGAGGCGATTTGTTTGTGGCCACCCCGAACGGGATTGAGGCGTCTCGTAATAGATAGATAGATAGGATCCAGATCCACCCCAAAATCTGATCACCTCTTCTTTGACTGACTACTCATCTATCCATCGAATTTCATTGAAATCCATACAAACTTTTTAAGATATTTTGTTCACAAGCAGACACTTGTGAATACACAACTTCAATCCACCTTCTTTAGAGGAGGTAAAAATCTTCATTCACCTTTGGATATCTAGGGCCAAGACCACGGTTCATGCAACTGGTGGCTTGTTGAGTGAAGCAGTTCAGTCTATCCAAGCATGTGATGAGAAGGGAGAAGTCTTGTTAAGATTGACTTCTCTTGATAGTGTGGTAAATATCAACAGTAGGAAAGACGTCATGATTTCTCGTCGCATCGAGCTGGCCTAGGGGGTTAATAATTCACTCTTCACTCAACTCGGGTATTTGGCGTTGCCGCTATTTCTGTGGGACGAAAATTCGCATCTTCAAACCCGCTGGTGCTTCCTGTCTTACATTGTACGGCTGTGAGACATGGACACTAAACTGTGACTTAAGCATCAAACTGATTCTTTTGGTATAAAGTTCCGTCACAGGATCACGGGATATCGCTGGTATGACCGGGTATGTAATGAGCGACTACTCCACGGGACTGAGTCGAGGTCTTTTACCAACACAATGCCGGTATGTCTGTGTCAACTATTTTTGTATGACTATGTTGGTCGCTTTCCTGAACACATTGTAATCTCTGGGAGAATTAACCCTGGGTGGAAACCAAGGGGAAGGCCGCAGAACTCATGGCTGGAGTAGGTTGATAGCTCCTGTTGAGAGATATAAACAGGGGAAGAGCCTCTGCCTGGAGATTTGTACAAGGGGCCCTACGTGGTTGGAGTAGGAGGGTGAGTAAGGCTATAACCCTCACCGCGTTTGCCACCACATGATGATGATGATGATGACCTCTGGACGATCTGGGCTTATAAGCACAAGGAAAAAGTGCCACACCAACTGATTTTTCCTCCCACTAAACCAACAGGTGAACCAATGCGTCCATTCAGGTGATCAGAGAAGTAAATCGTTGTCCAAATATTTATCAATACTTTTTCCGGGAGGATGTAGGCGACATGATACATCTAATATACTATAGCAGTAACCGTGTGTGTGTGTGTGTGTGTGTGTGTGTGTATTTTGGGCAACCGAAACTACACATTCAACTCGCACCAAAACTGGCACAGAAATCGCAAAAAATTTGCTGATGTGAAAAACTTTTGCTGTATTTAATGAGCGATCACATTATGACCAAATAAACGCCGCTTTTGGCGCTCGGCATAGAATCTCCGTAGAATTTTTTGCTCACAGGTACAACTAATGTTTTTCGGACTTGCATTCGGACAACTTGGGTTCCATTCCTGAAGCTTCAAATAACACGATCAATTGGTTAGCTGCAAAAAATCCAAGTGACAACGTTACACCAGAACAGCACATAAACGCAAGTGTATAGTTCTATGATAATTCAATGAGGGAGAATAGGCATCGTATTGTCACTGGCTTAGGGCTTTCCCGGACCTCTTCCTTAACAGCTTATTTCAGGATTATCATGTTAATAATATCCTCAGCGTGATTTATGAAATTTTGGGGGGGATTAAAAAGACCTTAAATGATATTTAAAAAATGTAAATCTAGGGTGTAACATTCATGATAAGTCGCTACGACAGAGCTGCAAGAAAGTGTGGTACGCACACGAGAATACAGGCACAGGTGTCCATCGAGTTTACCTGCCGGCAATTAATGAACAGCTGTTGATGAATCACCGTGACGAATTCAGCAAGAAGTTTATGGTCATGTGTGTGTGCCTGTGTGTGTAGGTGAGAGGAATGGGACTGGCAGATTAACATATTGAATCAGATGACGTCAGATACTATTACATTCCACTCAGTAAAAGCCTCTTCTTGAAAGTGTTTATGAAGCCTGTATGTAATCCAGCCGGAACGTAACAGTGTCCAAAATGAAAGAGAAGTTAGTAAGTGTCGTGTTATGTGAAAAGAAAAGAAAAATATCATGAAAAGGGAATCAGAGAGAGAGAGAGAGAGAGAGAGAGAGAGAGAGAGAGAGAGAGGTTGACTGTGACAAGGAGTGAACTGGAAATCATTATCATATTCATCACCACCATCACTTTGATCCTTCTTCCACACAGGGATGGGGTGAGGATAGACTTCATGGCTGTTTGCCTAGGGAAGAGTAAAATGTAAGGGATTCCTTATTTTCCACGTCCCCTCCCCTTTTTCCAAATGAACCCATCCCTACGATGGCCCATTATTAGTTTATTCAAGCAATTTGATCCATGTTAGGAAGGACTTTTTAAACTGGAGGAGTGAGATATTTTCTGATGGAGTTTAAACTCCAGTAACATGCAAATGTTGGTCAACTAATCAGATTTTCTGCAACAAAACAGCTGTAATCCTTAAACTGTCAGGAGTTTTCTGTGAAAGTTTGGTGATTACAGGATACTAGTCGATTTGATTTACGAGTATATCGGTAAAGTTGTAGTGTCCCTTCCTAAACGACGGCGCTGTTTACTCAGTATGTTCTTAGATTTAATGAAAAATTATATATGCAGGCCATTCCTTGTATGAAAATACATAACTGTTGCATTGCAATACGTTTGAGTTAGGACAGAGATGCGGCTAGACAGGACCATGGATTTCCACACCAAGTGGTGTTGTTTTAATGTACTATGCCCAAGGGACCACTGCCTAGTGAGAGGACCATGAGGCCAAGAGTTATGTACAGGAACTCGTGTCTCGCATGGCACGCTGTTTTGTTACATAGATATATTGGAGTTTACAATTAAGAAGTTAGCAACCACCAAAATGTGGATATTACACGAGAATGATATCTAAATGATAGCCTATGAGTAGATAATTACATTTGTCAGTCAGGGACTGTTCCTGAGGCAGTAGGTCTTTGACTGATGGACACCCAAGGTAGTAATGCTGAAGGTTGTTGGAGTTGGGACGGTCAAATAGTTTGCATGAGCAGTGAGGCACGTCCCCTGCCTCAGAGACTTGCCAGACAGGGCAATATCCCACCTCAAGTCGAGTAGACACAACATTGTGCCTTCGAACCATAAGGCCATGCCGGCGATACATGGGAGGAGATAGACTGAAGTGGTTGTAGTGTTGGATGGACACACTCTGAGTCTGCTCAGTGTTCCTGCGATGGATGTTGGGAGAAGAGCGGCTGAATGTATCTTCTTTTTTATAGCAGAGGATGAAGGATGTAGCATCATCAGGTGGAAGCAGTCCACAGAACTTTTTTGCGAAGAGGTAAACAGTGTCCATTGGCTGCAGTTCTGACATGCAAAGAAATCCACAAAAACTGCATGGTAAGAGAATTTTCATGAGCTGAAACTAAATGCATAAGATGTGCCGAACTAAGCAATGGCATGTGGGTTTTGGAGACAAGATAGTTTGAAGGGCAGACTGAAAGTCGCAGATAACTATATGATACATTCTTCTCTGAGAGAGGAGACTAGCTGCAAACAATAGTCCCTGTAGCTCACACTAGGTTATGCTAGATGAGATCAGTAGTCTGCAGCCAACCCAGCCTCCCTCCAGTGGGTCCAAATTGGGTGAGTAGATGGCACATCGAAGACTCCTATCTGCGTGCAGGGAACCATCGATGTAGAGATGGTGTGTGGCTGGAACTGAGGATGACACTCTTGCAATGGTCTGCAAAACTAGTTGTTTCTGGAGGAGTGGTAGGTCTGCCTTGGTGGTAGGAGTAAAGCAGACTTCAAGATGGAGATAGAACATGATCCACTCCTGGCATGGGAACATTAATATAAAGTCTTTGTAGGGTGGATCAGGCTGTATTAATGCAGGTGTGGACACCAGACCGAAGTGGAGGTAGAGGTGCAACAGGGTCAAATGAAGTTCTGATGATGCGAGAATAGTGAGAGGCAAGGTGGAGAGAATGAAGGCATTTGATGCTGAGGTAAGGGACATTGGCGCATATTCTTTAAACAAGGATGGGAAGATTGAGTACAGTTCGCATGTTCACTACTCTAGTGGAAGTAGGACAGCCCACGATGCATTTCATTACTTTGTTCTGAAATTTTTTGGTGGGTTCTAAGGATGTCTTTGGGAGCTGACTGAATGCACAGGAAAGGTAATCGACAACTGACCATATGAGTACGATGTGGACAGTTCTGGCCACAGGGATAGAGATTCTGTCAGCATTTTTGGTGAGCCACTTGAGGGGAATGAAGCACTATTGCAGCCAGTTTAGGAGGTCTCGGACGATGTGAACAAGTTGACTTCAGGCATGTTTGGGGTAATCCAAACAGATGCACCCGGTTAAAAGTCCTGCCTGCACAGGGGGATGACACTATTTCCTACAGTGAATTCTGGAAACTTTCCTGGGTTGTGGGGAGAGAAGATTCTACTTTTTTCTAGGGAGAGGATGAGGCCGCAAGTGGAAGATAACAGAGAATGACTGAACAAAGCGTTGAAGATCTTCTGGAGAACTGGAGTTAATCCAGATATCGTCGGCATAACAGGTAAAGTGCTTCTGAGAATGTTGGGAAGAAGAGAGAGTAACCAGTGCACAAGGACATTAAAAATAAATGGGCTTCGAACGCGATCTTGTAGAGTGCCGAGTTCAAAGGTCTTGGAGGAGCTACATGCACCCTTAAATAGAACACACGAGGTTCTGTCACAGAGGTAATGCCATATCCATCTCAAGAGGTTTCTTTGGACACCAAATTCCACCAGCTGATCGAGGATGATATCTCTTTGCAACATCAAAGGCACTGTTAAGATCAATGAATACTACAATATTGGTGGGGCAGAGGAGGCTAAATAGAAAATTAGTCAGTAATGTGTACTTCTTTGTGGCAGAAAACCACACGGTCTGGGTGAGAGTTTGTCCTCCAGCCAATCATGAGATGGCTAAGGATGATGCATTCGAGCACCTTGCTGAAGCAGGAAATGAGAGAAATAGGTCTGAATTTGTCAGTACAAAGTTTTGGAATGGGCATAGTTGTGCTGGAGGTCAAAGCATTAGGCATATATGTCTTACCGACACAAAGATTGTAGAGCTGTAGCAGGGGATTGTCAAGTACTTACAGGAGTTGGCGAAGGACAGGGTAAGTGATGCCATCATCGCTGGAGACTGTTGCCTTACTCCTAATGAGAGCACATCACAATTTGTCCTCAGTAATCAGCACGTCATATCTTCATCTGCCTTCAGTAACACGCTCATCAGACAGAGAGTGCAGACATTTTGCTGGGAGGAGAGTGCATCTTGAATATGTGCAAGAAGGTTTTGTGCTTGTGACTGTTCAGGCCATGTGTTGATAAGATCTTGCACATTCTCACCTGGAGTGTGGTGGAGAGCGGTGGAGGTCTATTTCCTGACAATCTTATATATTAACCTCTAAATACCAATTCTATCTGGCTCGTCTGCCACTAAAGCCGCAATTCGGGTGTGTTTTTTCGACTTTCACCAAGGGGAAAATCAATATGTTCTGGCTAAAGAGGAAGAATTTACACACCTGACAGTGCAAACGGCACTCCCCTAGGCCTAATGGTTACAGCACAATCGAGGGTCAAAGTTGGAAAAAAAAATAGTTACCCCAAAAAAAATTTCGAAAGCCCTCATTGTTTTGATAACTATTTCTATTACTGAAATAGGTCTTTGCAATATCAAACGTCACACCAGGCCCGAGAACAGGTGTTTTGGGGTGTGAGGAGATTACTTGCTTTTGGGAAGATAAAGTACCCTGTGAGGAGAAGGTTTGTAGGTATGGAGGTTGGATAAAACCATCTTTTCTCATCATAGTAGAGCACTTTAGTTTGTTCTTGACCAACCACTATGAAAACAGATGTGTATGTACAGTACGTGTGGGAAGATAAAATTCGATCGGGGAGAAGGCCCACAACGAGTACATTGAACCTTGGGAGATCATTTACGGTAACAACCAATTTGGCTAGTTGAAACAAACAAAATCTATGTGATTTAGCATATCAACCACGCAAGCAGGTGTGTTTGCAGGTGTTGGGAGATGATTCACGTATGGGGAGTAATAGATGTATTGGGGTTGGAGGGATGGTGGAGGGGGGGCTGGAGCGCAGATGCCTGTGGTTGCACATGTTTGCATGTATTGAATAGTATGCAGAGAAGCATTTATTATATTCAGGTACGAAAAGGCACAGGAAAAAAAAAACATCGAGGCAATACATATAAAGCACATGAACAGTGAGCAACATTAGTCGTGTCGCGGTTTTGTCTGAAGATTATATGTAACTCGTGAAACATTATGAACCGTCAGTATGACAGACGGTGGAATGTACCAGACGCTTAGCCCGTTAGCTTATGTTTTCAAATTTCATGACACGATTATTGTTGCTTACTGTACATGTGTTGGGGGTGGGGGAGTGGGGGAAGGGAAGCGTGGGGGGGAGGGGAGGCATTGGGGGGGAGAGCAAGCCAAGCTGCATGCTCACTATCACACGATGGTTTATTGGAGGTAGGAGGGTAGTATGGGGCCGAAAGGGAGGGAGGGGGTAGGGTAGGTAGGGGTATATAAGGTAGGGGGGGAAGATGGGGAGGCTGGAGGGGATGGAATGGGCCTCGTGGTTGGGGGAGGGGTAAACTTCGACTAACAACGTCCTATAGGGGTGGGAGGGTCTTCAGAGAGGGTTATTATGTGACAGATGACGAAACATTCAGGCAATGGGTGGGCCAAGAGGGGGGGTGATTTCCCCTGCCCACAGAGCGGCCGGATCACCCAACCCGAGGCCAGAGGGGTTGGTCCTCATTGGCTTGAAGGGATATACGTCACAATCGGGGAGGAGCAATGTGCAGGCAGTTTTTTACAAGGCGCGCTATATTGATGTCATTTGGCTGAGAAGGCTAAAGTGGTCAACACATACATTGACTTGCTTCGGTATTTAGGGGTTAAATGCCACGTGGATCCAACACTTGTCTGATGATTGATGCTATCTGTGAACTTCAGCCAGGATTTAATACAGATGCATTGATGGAGGGCAATCAGATCGTTGCTTGACACCTGGTACTGCTGCCGGCGGTCAGGTGTTGGTTGCCTCTGAAAAGAGAGACCATCTTCCACCACCTTCCTTTCTGCTTGGAGGATGTGCTGATCATGTGTCTTTTTAACGTGTGGTCTTGAGGTACAGCGACTGTAGAAGTCATGTGTGGAGTTTATCAGGGACGAACATAAGTTGTCAGGTGACTGTAAATCAAATATAGGGAAGAGGTTGGAAATGAATGAGATATACACACAGTAGTGCTTGGTAGGAATGGTAATGTGGGTGCTAGTGTGAGGAAAGGAAGGTACAGCAGGGAGAATAGTAGAGGCTGAGGGCAACATGGTCTGAGAAGAGGGCAGGGATGGAACAGCACCTGACGTGGGACAGCACTAGCCTGATTGTTATGACATAATCAAGAGTACCTCCACAAGGGTGCATGGCATCACCAGTTTTCCAGCAAGTGAGCTAGAAGCGAAGGATGTATTCAAGGAGACGAAGCCCATTGCCATTTGGAGTAGGAGAGAGTTTACCCACAGCAGGATGTCAGGCATTAAAGTCACCCATGTAGATCATGCCACGATTTAACAAGGAGATTAATCCTTCCATGGGCAGAATAGATATTATGTAATAAGATCTTACCATCACCCACTGTGACCTCAAAAAGCTGAAAGATCATATCATCTACAGAGCAACAAAGAAGTTGATGTGGTATGGAGGAATGAATGTAACTAATGAGACCATTTCTGGCGAGGTGAAGTACAAAATTTATCCAGTAAGTGAGGGAGCAGCTTCCCCAGGTAGAGGACGACCAACGAAAGCTTCCTGAATGAATATAATATATGGATGATGAGGACATACATAGCTCCTGAGGGTAGCAAGTTTCGATTGACTTCTGACTTCACAGGCATTCCAAGAGATCACATGAAGCAGCATTCGGTTAGTGATTTTTATGCATAAGTTTCTGGGAGTCAGGTGGGGATGAAGAGGTAGCATGAGCATTGCCTTATGGTGTAGTATGAGAGGGGTCCTTTGTCGGGAGATCACTGATCATCTCATGGTGAGAGAGGATAGCATCCAGCTTCTCTGTGAGGGTGGTGACAATAATGATGATAACCTGACGGGACAGACTCAACCAAAGAAGCGAGTGTGCTTTTGGTGCTGGTGTGCTGACTGACCAAGTAATCGATGCGTGCCTCAAAGGCATCAAAGCATGCCGTAATCACAGTGCACCAAGAGATCAGAGAGGCAATGACTTCACGGAGGGCAAGTACTTGTGCTGAATCGGGAGTAGAAGAAGAGACAAATGAGGTGACAACTGTCAGTGGTGGTGGTGGTGGTGGTGGTAGTAACACGGCTCCAGGAGTCACGGCAGGGCTTGAGCATTTGGTACAACCATGCCACACATTGACTCCTGGCTTTAAAAACAAGGACATCTCCACTGTGAGGTGTCTGGTACAGGTAAAAATAGCATTTCCTAAGTGGAAGTAGTAGCAAAACTGGAGAGTGGTGAAGGGGTGCAAAATGGGCAAGTCCAGGAGGCATGGATGGCAGCACACCATGCACACGTCTCCGAGGCAGAGCAGAAGCATGATACATGTCTGATTCCCCAGCATTTGAAGCACCACAACTGTTAGTCCCTCATTCTGCATAGCTCACTGGATGGAAGACAAGGGAGGAAACTGAAACTGACAACGAGAGGAGGAGGGTCTGGGAGACTTCAGATGACAAGTCGATTGATGGGCACCTCAATTTGATGGAAATGATGAGTAGTGTAAATGCCAGAGAGTTCTTTGGCCAAGGAAGGGTCGAAGTAGGTAAGGAACTAACGGTGCCTGTTGACTGAGTCCTGAACATCCAGGAAAAAGGACAGGAACTCACCATCACTCGTGACCCTGTCTATGATGTCCATACGTCGTCTTGAGATGTAGATAGTGCGGAAGGTGACAGGAGACATCTTGACCTCAGCTACCTCTGGATCGGGACAGAATATCTTGGTGACCTCAGATAGCCAGTGAAGCTTCATATCGACAGTCGGGTACTCTTTGAAGAGGAGTATGACGTACTCAGCCCAGGGAGCAAATGCTGGAGGAACTGGTACAGGCTGAGAAGGTGTCCTCTGAGGAATGAGGTGAGGGAGGATGTGATCAGGAACCTTGCACTGAGAAAAAGTCTCACTGCGCTTGGATGTTTTTGCAACCGGAGACAATCATCTGAAGCATGTTCCATGGGATGTTTGGTGGAGGTGGAATGCTGGGCGATATGATGGGGGCTACAGTTTGAGGCAGCCTGGGATTCACCATGACTGCAGTAAATGTGGACCCCTTGTGTCTGTGAAGGTCAAGCGGGGGCCAAGCTTCCTCTGATGGGACAGCATCATCACTTAGTGCTAGGTCAGTCTCAAGATCAAAGGGGTGGCAGGTCCGGAGTATTCCATATCGACCTAATATGTTAGTACTCAGAGTGCTGGCAACACCATCACCAATGGAGTGCGTATGTTTGGGAAGGGTGGCATTGCCATGACAACACTACACATCATGCTTCTCGCACTACACTTGCACAGACATGAGAACTTCGTTGTTAATATATATATATAAAAAAAAAAGACTAAATCCAAAGATCCTTAAATTCCCAGGTGACATTATACGAAAGACTAGGTCTTACTATAGCTCTCTGACAGGGCTGGAGGGTGGCAACTTCTTAGACCTTTCAGGATTTCGTCAAAATCAGGAGAGTTTTCTCATGGGTTTGCTTACTTGCTGCAAGCGCCATCTATTCCGACACTAAGGGGTCTGCATATATGTTGTACTTGTTAATTTCCTTGACATATTTTACCACTCTAAGTGAATCTCTGAATTTAACACACTGGGTCGACTACGAAAAAACTGTAGTCTCTGTCACACTCAGTGAGACCAACGAAAAAATGAGATAGCGAATGAGTAATATCCTTTGTTGAGGGGACCAAAGGCCAATCTGCAATGAATCTGAGAGAATTATTCTGTAAAGCCATCCCACTATAAAAGATATATTTTATGGTTACATCTGTAAAATATAGAACAAAATAGAGCACATTTACAGAGAAGCTCTCATCATACAAAACAAAAGATACAAGCACTGAGATGGGCACATTCTTTCATTCACCAGCATTTCTTGAAGGAAAGACATCCTCTTCATGACAAATAAAATGAAAAGAAAATGGTAGCTATACTACAGTATATTTCTGAATCTACATCAGGTTTTTCATGATGTTGCTTCATTATTATTTTCTCAACTTTTTTTTTGTACTTTGCTGATCTTAATGATTCCTATTGGAATTCAGAGCTATTTATTTTGTGTTTACAGTCACGAGCAAGAGTCTTTACCCCTCCCCATCCCTGGCAAGAGAGAAGTCGAAGACAAGGCTGGAGAAACGCCAGAGGAACGAACTCTGCCCATTTCAGTAGTCATAGAATACTTCATGAAACAGCTGTTCATACACATGAATCTGAATACATCTCACACCATTTATGATCTCTCTGTTAATTTTGTGGAAGAAATATATGATTATATGGTATGAAAGTGATGTACTGAATTCTACGAAAGTAGAAAATTAATAGGGTACTGATATGTTAACTTAGTTTAGGGGTAAGTGTTTTGTGGTAAGTGGGTGCACCCAGTGTCTGTTCACCTGATATAGGGTTACCTTCTAGTGACTAAACACTTAGGCCCAAATACCAGAAAGAGGCATGAGCCCGACTTGGAAGTCGGGCTTGGGACGGGCTCAAGCCTTAGTCATGTTGGGCTCAGCCACCTCGACTTGGTTGTATGCAGAGTTGAGGCTCACGTCTTACCGTGAAAGTCGGCCTAAAGTCGCACACTTGTGGTAGACCAACTATTTTCAAATCAGCCAGTGCCAACGAGGAGTTTAGAACATTAAATTTTGCATATAACGCAAGATAATCAAAAAGCTACATTAATGGAATTTCATTTATTTACGAATAAATTTTGTAACTTATTCAGCAAAAAAGTGTAAGCATTATCACAGGCTATAGCAATGCCTGTATGATATTTAAAAACTAAGATGTGATTTAACAAAGCCTCAGCAATGAAAATATCCACGCTGATGATGACAATGACTAGGTATATGCCAGTTAACAATTTGTAAAAAAATATTTTTTATTATCTTGCCTTATTTGCTAAACTTATTCAAAAGTCGGCACTGTGTTTGACTGATTTGCAAATAGACGATGGTTTGCCCGAAGTCCGTGGCTTGAGCCCGACTTTTAAAATCAGACTTGAGCCTTGACTCAGCATTTGACCGAGTCAAGATGGCTGAGCCTGACTCGAGTAAGCCATAGCCTGGGCTTAGGACCATTCCATGACTTATATCAAAGTCTGACTCCAGCCGTGTTCTAGCATTTGGACCTGAGTGACCAATCAAAAGCTGTCCTGTAACCCTCAGACTTATTTACTTTGCTGGGTGGCCTATGAAGTGTGGGAATCATATAACCCAAAGACATCTGTTCATCTGGTAAGTTCAGGTGTTCCAACCAATAGGGTTGACATTCCAGAGATGCCACTCCCAGGTTCTAGGGTCCCATGAGGGACTAGGAGGATTTGTGGTGGTTTGGCCCCCATTCTGTCCTCCTCCTTTGCTTCGACAGTCTCTGGGGGGTAGACCCACGGCAAAGACGCCACTGCTCCAGGTCCCCACAGTACCACACAATTACTCTCCACAAATACACCACATCATTGACATATCCAACATTATCCTGGGTGGTGATTTCAACACCAAGGCATCGGCCTGGCATGTCAAGAACCCTGGCACAGAGGGCTGGTACTATAATCCCAAACAGATAATCTTTTCATATTCAGTAATCTCCATCATCATACCCATATCCCACACCAAGCCCTCTTCCTCCCATCATCCCCAGACATCACCTTTTGCTCCCCAAACCTCGCCCCCACAACATCCTGGAGAGTGGTCAAAACCTTTGGCTCTTACCACCTCCCAATCATCATCACTACCAAAACCAGAATCACCCCAGCTGGCCACAAACACACATACACTAATTATAAGAGAGCCAACTGGGAGACATTCACAACAAACAGAACAACATTTTAAAACATTAAACAGTACATCCATCACAAACATCAACACCGCTGTGCACACTTTCAATACAATTATTCAAACTGCAGACAAAAGACACATCCCGAGAGGCAACAGAAAGAGCCACAACCCCAACCTCTCACCAGAAATTCAAGGCCTCATCACTCAACGGGACACACTACGACACTTCCCAACACCTCATACACAAGACACTGTACAATAAATACAAGAGCTCGACACTCAGATAAACAATAAAGTATCAGAACAGCAAACACTAAATTGGAATAATTATCTCCAAACACTTAATCACATAACAAACACCAGCAGACTCTACAGAACCCACAAGAGCATCACATTCTTCAACAGCTACACTACACAGTCACACGTTGCCATCACAACAACAGACACCATACCTTCAAACAAACAACAAGCAAACACTCTCATAAATCACTTTTCACATGTCAGCCATCTAAGACCCCATCACGACGACCAACATGTCAACTGACGCAAGAGACAGTTCCCCACAGACCCAGACTTCTCACCTTCCACTTACAACCAGACGAAGCACATCATTAGCAACCATTAATCTGCCTGTGGACCAGACAACATGAGCAATATTTACCTTTAACACCTTGGACCACAAGGTATACAAGCACTCACCAACAACTCAAACAACATAATACCAAACATTTGGAAGCATGGCGCTATCATCTATATCCCCAAACTCAACAAAGACCCCACGTTACTTTCCTCACACCACCCCATCACACTCCTCTACTCCCTTCCCGAATGTCACTGAACGACTGGTGTTACAACTAGTTACACCTCACACACCCCTAGCTCCATCACAACATTGTTTTAGGCCACTATACCCCACAAACACTCTTATTACAAACCTTACACAGAGATTTTTTGATGGCATGAATTCAGCTAGGCCACCACACAGAACACTCGTAGTCACACTAGACGTTAGCAAAGCTTTTGATGCCAACCCCATGCCACAACCTCACAAACAAAATATTCAACACAAACATGAAAAATAACACAAAAAGATGGCTGGCAAACTATTCAGCCTGCAGATGTGCACATGTAACATTAACTGGTCAGTCCTAGAACATCAGGAACTTCACAAATGGCTTCCCCCAACGATCTGTTTTGTCCCCTACTCTCTGTAACCTATACATGCATGACATACCCACACCCCACACACCACAAATACACATATCTTCCTATGCAGACGACATAACACTTACATGTATACACCAAAACGCAGACACAGCTGCACACATCCTCCAACCTTACCTCAACACACTATCCGAATTGTTCACCACAAACAGGCTGAAAATAGCCCCAACCAAATCTACAGTGTCCCTTCTCACAAACTGAACAGCAGAACACAGTCACATTCCACACCTCACCAAAATCAACACTCCCCTCCCCCCCCCACACACACATACAAAATTCAATGTTATTAAAACAGCACATCACAAACATTAAAGATAAATTAACACCAAGACTCAGCACCTTGAGGTCACTTGCTTATGCAACATTTGGACACAACAAAGTAACCACCACAACAGCATACAAACAATATACCGGTATAAGTTCAGTGATGAATTGTGCAAGACCTGCTATGGCTTCTAACCTCACTAAAACACGTTACAACACTCTACAGACCTTACAGAACAAGGCCCTTAAAATAATCACAGGCTGCACAGCTGCTACACCTACAGACCACCTACACCAAGAAACCAAACTCCTCAAAGTCAAGGATCATCTAGACATGAAAGGCACCCAAATTCTCGCCGTAGCCTCCACAAACCCACACCATCCACTACACTACATGGCAACGCATCCACACACACTAAGGAACATGAAAACAACACCCAGCAATGATATCATATACAAATACTGTCATCTCTCCCCCTTCGCCCGCTTCAGACAAGCTTCCAGAAACATATCACTCGCCACTCCATTCAGTCACTTAAAGACAACACACAGCTGGATGCACGGCCTCCCGATATCCACCGTTCTAAAACCTATCTCCCTCGTGAGGACAGGGTCCACCTGGCCAGCCTGAGATATGGGCATCATCCAGCCCTCTTGAGTTATCAGAAGAGGCTGGATGGCTCCGTTGCCGATGCCTGTCCAGGATGCCACACAGCACCCCATACTATTATGCACATTATGGAAGACTGCATTGCACACAATAACCTACGCCAACAACACAACATACACTCCTTGAGAGCTGTGTGGGAAAGCCCGGTCTCGGCCGTGGCCTTCCTTAGGGACTTGGGGCTGTTCGGCCAGACTGCCTAGGGAATAACAACTACTACTACTATCACATTGCAGGGAGGGTTGGGGTTCATTGCTCACAAATTGCCATTCAGGAGAGAGACCGGTCAGTCCCATTATATATCGGGATGAAATAGTCAAGTCGTGGGCACTCTAAGCCAATGACGAGGACAAAAGTGGATAGCGGGTGGGGAGAAATGATTTAGTTATTATACAATTCACATTTTTATTTTTTTTCACATTTTCTCTTCAGTTATGTGTGTTGTATCAGACGTTAATCGCGTAATAAGTAAGCAGTTAGTTATAGCAAAAATAAAAAAAAATAAAAGAAAATAAAAACAGACCAAAGACAAAATGAAAGAAAGAACACAATAAAAGAACATACGGTACTTCAATCTCCCTCATACCTTTTCCTACTGACGTGAGATGTGTTCTGGTTCAGGTTTGTGAACCTCTGCTTCATGAAGCATTCTCAGAGTACTGACCTGACCAGTGAATGTTCGCCTGGGCTTTCTCCAGCCTTGTCTTCTACTTACCTATCGCCAGGGGAGAGAAAAACTTTTGAGCGTGACTGTATATTAACACAAATTAAAAGAAATCAGCCAATGCATTTATTTGAAAATGTTTGTGTTTTGTATTTTTCTTGATATTTTAGCTTCAAACAGAAAAGCATTTAAATAGATTCACTTAACCATTCAGAAGTTACTTTATCCTGCAACACATAAAATTCACACAAATAAGCAAGTAAAATATTTGGTCACTAAGTAACCACGGTTTTATTTCTTTTAATTATGCCCCTTATTGCAGGACGTTTCCTCTTGACTGAAAATTATTCCCAGTGGATACAACAATATCATATAAAAGTACGTCCGCGGAGTGAAGTAGTTACTCAGCAAGGTATTACGGGGGTACTGTTCTTGCTCCACTACACCAAGGAGAAATAATGACTTACTGATGAGAGGAAACTGTTTCTCTTGTCACTCGAATCACCAGTAGGTAGCACTACATAGAGTGGGAGGATGGTGGGCGCCTTTACTTACGAATAGATCGACAGAAAATATTTCCAGAAAATCAAGTGCATCATACTAAATTATCTAAAGTCACATTGGGAGGTGGGGAGGGTGAGGACGAGGAGAGGAGAGAGAGGCGACGGGACTGGGGAGAGGAACACAAGAAGCGGTACGGGACTAGGGTGAGGGGATGGGGGAAATAGAAACATTATTACTGGGAGAATGGCAGGCGTTGAGGTCTGTTGTGAGGGAAGTGAGGGGATGGGTGACTAGGCTCTGTGAATGGAGGGCGAGTTAGAGGTGCAGGAAAGGGATAGGGGACTGGGGTGGGGGAGCAAGACAGGGGTGGGGGGAAAAGAAAGAGATGGGGGAATAGGATAGAGGGGAGTTAGAGGACAACGGTAGGGATAGGAGACTGGGGAGAGAGGTGTGGGGAGAGAGTAAGGGAAGTGGGAATAGAGGGAGAATTAGGGGAAAATGCAAAGGGCAGGGGAGAGACGAAGGGGGTATTAGTGTGAAAAGACAGGGAGGGGACTAGAGTAAGGGGAAAGAGGAAGGTGAGAGGGGGTAATGCATAAATAATCAAAGGCACAGGTGTTTGTATCAGTGCTTAGGGACAGGATGAAGGCTCAGCTGACTGTGTGTGTGCTTGTGCTGGCATATTTCGCCACATCAACACTCGTCCGCTCTCAGGCCCCTATTCTACAGCTTTACCTACTCTAAGGTAAACTCTTAGCCTATCTTCTACAACTCTGCCTACTCTCAGGTAAGCTCATAGCTTATAATCTACATCTTTGCTTAGTCTCAAGTAAACTCATAACAGATTTATCCCCTCCCAGGTAAACTTATAACACATTTATCTATTCTCAAGACAGTAATCTCACAAATTCCACAAATATGCTTAGTCGTAAGATAACTCAAAACTCATTTTTCAAAGATCAGGTAACTGCAATAAATTTCTTTATTCTTAGAATTCGTTATCGGGGAATTTGCTTAAGATCTCTTATGATAATGGCTCCAGAAGCAACCTTGGGAAACGAAGCTTATAAAAACACATCGTCATCCACTGTATTCTATTTAAAAAAATATATATATAGCACTATAGTGGGTATATCCTACATCCTCCTCTTTCATTAAAACCATAAGAGTTTTGTAAGGTTTAAGAAATACTGATCCGAGCACGAATACATTTTAAAAACTCGAATATTCCCTCTTAAGAGATTTCTGCAAACAAACACTTTTAATTACAACAATACTACCTTCTTTAGTGATATATTACTTCTGATTTAAGGTTAAAATTCAACTGATGTTTATCTGTCGCTGGCCTTTTAACCCTCTCGTGGTTGCATCTTTTATCGTAATTTTCTCCTCCTAAAACCACACGATTTAACTTAGCTAGGAAAGAGACAAAGAAGCCTCCGTTGGGAAAACTCTGTTATTCTATTTTATATAACACAGGCCTACACCATTCAGCCGAGAGTGAGTCACAGTGGGAGTTAGGCGCAGTGTTGCGTGTTAACAACAGTTTGAAAAAAAAATAGTGAAAATACTCGCTCAGGGTTTGCCCTCACTTGTTTACCTGTTGTACTATATACCAGCGAAAGTTCTCTCTGCTGGCTGATGTTCCTAAGCTGAAAGAGGCTTGGTTTGTTTCTCTGTCTATGGGGGAGTCCTTTTGATATGATGCGTCAAGGAGAAAAACAACGAGCATGCCTTAAGTGTGAAGTAGACGCAGGGGAATGGTAGGCGAACGTTTGTACTCGACTGAGTTTATGGTTAGCTCACTTTAGTCTGGCAGAGATTTTCCTCCCGTTTCAGTTTATTTCCCACAACTCGGTGATCGGTTCTATATCCATTCCTCAACACTTCATCGTGACTAGTAACATTTCACTGTAATTCTCTTATTACAAATCAGTAGTCAAAACAGGAAGAAGACAATTTCAGGCCAATTAAACTAAACAGAATATAGTAGCTTGCAAAATCACAAGTTTACATTTTTCTCTTCGTCCGAGGACTCTCACTCCCTCCCTTTTTTTTTTTTTTTTTTTTTTAATTAATCCTACATGTTCTGTGTAATATCTAGAGATGACCAATATTTTCCAAATTATTTTTTTTTTAGCAATTCTTTCATTGTATCACAAATTTCTGATATCATTCCATCAGATCTTTGACCATTATCCGTGCTCTGTTAATCACTAAACCGTCAGCATTGGCGAATAATTTATAAGAACATTATAATTCAGCGATTATATGACATCACATTGCCCCTTCAGATGTCTGATTTGTTTTATATTAAAAATCTTATTATTTTGTTCACAAACCATTAGAGAAACAAATTAATTTCTATATACCCATTTGGCTCTGTAATAGAACTGTTGTTGTTAAATAATCATTTGCCAGTGTCATATTCATTTCGAAATGACAATATTCATATGTATGGACGATCTAAATTCTTTGCGGTGCTACCGTATGTCATTAAATGGAACAAGACTTGGATGCAGTTTCAAGTACTTATTTTTTATATCCCTAACATTTCCAGGCTCCTGTGACTCATTCTCAGTTGAAGATAATCGCCTGACGGTGGCTGGAATAAAATGATAACTATCCCGGCAACAAGAGGTATAATGCTACCAGTACTACAACCTTCAGGTTCCTATTCTTAGACTCAGTTTAAAAAAATCGCCTGACATTAGCTGGAACAGAATGCTAGCGTTATTGTGATTGTGAGAGGGTGAATGCAAAATTCTAGTTAATACAATGTTCAGTAATTCTCTCCTTACATGGATTCCTTCACTATCACACACACACACACACACACACACACACACACACACAACTTTCTAACAACATTACATCAACCTCCTTCCCTCCTCTTTTCCGCTCTGATGGGCCTGTAGCAGTCTCTAGTACTGAAACAGCAAAACTCTTCGACCAGAGTTTCTCCTCCAGATCCACATTAGACGATTCCGGTGCTGTTCCTCCATCTCTTCCCTCCTCTGACTTCCCTATGACTGACATTTAAAGTTGTCCACTTGCTGTACTTTTTGCCCTCACTGGCCTCAGGACTAAAACGGCATGGGCACACGGGGCTGTTGGGGTCCCTCTTCCTGTTTTCAAAAAGTGTGCTTCTGTGCTTACACTCTCTGTAAGTAAACTTTTTCGCCTTTTTATATAAAATTCTACCTTTCGTTATTGCTGAAAGTTTGCTATTATTCAGCCCTTTCTGAAGTAGGGCGACTGTTCCCAGCCCTCTATCTACTGCCAATTTCTTTAACGTTCTGCATTTCGAGAGTTTTTGGACCTTTTCTTTAATAAAAGCACCTTTCCCATCATAACCTCTCCGGTCGCCAGTATGGGCTCCACCAAGGACACTCCATTGGTGATCTGCTCACCTTCCTTCCAAACTCCTGGTCATGCTCCTTTTGGGACTTTAGCGAAAGCACTGCCAGTGAACTTGATATCTCAATGGATTGCGACCAAGTCTAGCACAATTATTTATTTTTTTTTTTTCCCAACTGTACTCCAACGGTTTCAGCACTTCTGTCTGTGCTTTCATCTTTAGCTTCCATTCTGATCGTCCTATAGCTGGTACTGTAGACAGCCATCGATCTTCTACTAGAGTTATGCGCAGTGGTGTTTCTCAGCATTCTGTCCTGTCGCCAACTCTGTTCCTCCTACTCATCATCTAATCCTACTCACTCTCACTCTGATTACTTCATCCATCACCTTTCCACCTCCTTCTCACAACCTCCAGCACTGCAGTTACTTCATCAAACAGGGGATGAGGCTAAGGCACACCTAATTTCTGATCTGACTTTTGTCTCTGATTGGGGTAAAAGTAACCTTGTTGTTTTAAATACTTGCAAAACATGATTTCTACGTCTTTTGGTCCAACACAATATTCCACAGGGGTGTCCGTAAATCTCTAACAACATTCAATTCAATCCTGCGTCATACTTGAATATATCTGGAGTCCACACTGTAGGGATTAACCCAGGAAAAATCATTTTATCTCTCTTGGATAAACTCCGTCCAAGAAATTAAGAGTGCTAGGCCGACTTTATGCTTTCTTTTCTCCCGCGCAGATATTAACTTTATACGAGGGTTTCGTTCGCCCCTGTATTAATTACAACCTCTCTCTTTTCACCCCGTTGTTGCATCTTTGTTTTTCTATCACTACTTCAATATCATTGGGCTTCTGAAGTACCAGGGGCGTAGCGAAGGGGGGGGGGAAGAGGCAGCCCTCCCTTAAGGGTCTTGAAATCGTCTGGGGCTAAAAAATAAATGTTTAAAAATAAATAATTAAAACACAATATATATATATATATATATATATATATATATATATATATATATATACAGAGAGAGAGAGAGAGAGAGAGAGAGAGAGAATCGTGCTGAGTCATCATCATACAAACAAAATTTTGGATCGGTTCTCAAAGAGAAAACCAAGAAGACTGAATCTCCTCTCATGAATATACAGTACTGTCATGGCATGCAAAATTGCTGATAGCATATTTGTGTAACTAGAATTGATGTTGATTTTTCATTTTAGTTGATATAATGCTTATAGACTCCCAGTATGAATGAAACTACATTTATTTGTCTGACTTCGACAGTATCGTATGTTTTTGTTAATCAGTGTTTCCTTCTAATTAAATTCATCTGAACTATGATTTCTATTTCAATATCTGTTCAAAGTATGAGAACGATCAGCTAGAATGAGTGCTAGATCTTTTATTGCCTGTGATGAAAGTAGAAATCAGGTATATATATATATATATATATATATATATATATATATATATATATATATATATATATATATGAAGCCTCTTTGGTACAGTGGTAGTGAGTGCGCCTAGTGCACGGGTGAACCAGTGTTCATGCCCCGCCAGGGTGATAAACTTTGGGAGTGTTCACCCGGCCACGTACTGCTTTGGTGGACATAAGGGGTGCTGTGGTTGAGCCAATGTTGCATTCTATAAAGTATGCTTGCACTCAGTCGGCTTGTGTGGGACACACTTGGCTCACGACTACACACACATCCAAAGCCACTACAGCACTACAATTACACTTACAAGCACTTCTCACCCTACATAGAATCTGTACCAGACAGCCTTAGCCACTTGGTAGAGATACATTGGCTGTATCGTCCCCACTTCGGTCGGGATAGGCCGGTCCTGCAGTGGATACTTAAACGGCTAATGAAGATATATATATATATATATATATATATATATATACAGAGGTGGGCATCGATACATGAAATTTTCTAAAGTGACACTGATACATCGATACTCGGAAATCGTCTTGTGCGATACCGATACGTTGGTTCTTTGTAGTTGGTTAAAACTATACCGATACCGATACATGTATTGCCGATACAGTATCGGCGATACTTTAAGAATATAAAATCCCACCAATTTCATACAACGGTGGTGTTTATAATTAGTGATTTAGAGGATGATGTGGCGTTGTCACGAATCAATTCACGACATTTCCGTTTTGTGAGAAGCCACGAACTATTAGTGGAAAACTCACTGTGTATCGCTCAGCTAACCGTTTCTCTCTCCATTTCGGAGTATACTATTCAAAACATTCGTCACCGTTTTCAAAGGTGACCGATTTAATGCACGTCACTAAGTGCTATACTGAGCGATACTATTGTTTTTTATTGTTCGTCCCTGCTCTCCTCAACCGTTAGCCACGCCTTCTTCCGGTAGCTTGTGCGTCCTGCCTATGCATTATTTGAATTCAGTCTTGTGTTTGCTGTGACGGAGAAAGGTTCTGTGCTCAGAAGTGGAGAGGTCAGCTAGCACCCCAAGCTCCACTAGTTCAGTAATCCCAGTACTCCCACCTTAGTGGTGATACATAGCATTCATCGACTGGTATTTCTTTTGTGTATTTTGTAGTTTTAAGAGCTTAGTTAAGGTGTTTTTCCCTAGGCGTAAGTATTTAGCTATTGCGTGAGTGAGTGAGTGCGTCTCATTTAATTGATTTGAATTGTAACGTTAAATTTATTTTTTGTAATTAATAAATTTAACAGTTCCTTTCTTGAGCTTAATGTAAAGAAAAATCTTGTTTCATTTAATCCAAATTAAGCTTATTTTCCATATAGCTCCTAGCTGGCATAAACGTTTGCTTTCATAACTGGTACTTAGACCAGTCTTGTTGTATTAACTTAAAATCCGTTGTGCCAGGAGTTAATGCATCAGCAAGAACCTGATGTTATTATTATTAGTATTAGTTATTTATTGTCAGGGGTGATGTAACTTTCTCCAGAGGCTAACAGTACAGTAATTCAGCAATTGTGAGTAATTAGTCTCTGCTGTGTACTGTTGAGAAAGTTTATAAATTCTCGTTCTTGAGAATCTTAGCAAGTCAGCGTAAAGTAATCGTTGCTTGATGTAGCAAGACAATCATTGTCTCTGCTCTTCAATATTATTGAATATTATTATCAAATTAAATGATATTTAACCATTTATATTTCAAAAAACACAGTGATATTATAAAAACCCCGTGACAATTGGCGACCTCATTCCAGGATATTAACTCCTAGCTCTAAAGCTATTCACGAGATAGTGCTCACTCATTCATATTTAGGTATTTATTATTAAAGTTTATAGGCACAAGTTTACTGGTGGTTACCGTTAATTTAGCAAGTGAGTTTTTGCTTTATTAATCAATAGAGTACTTAATTCTAGTTTATTCTTGGTAACGCCAGACGATTTTATTCGCTCCTGGGAAGTCGGCGTACCCATTGTGTTTATTATTGAGTCTTCCCAGTCATTTACATTTTTTATTATTCTTGGCCAGTTAACTAGATAAGACTGGTCACCACTAGCTTGTGTCTGTATTCTTTATTTGTATTATTAGCATTCGTTTGCTTAATAAATTAGCGCCATGGCAGCCAGTGCTTATGTACAGGAAGCCAAAGATATGGGTCTCACTGACCCAGAGAAAATACAGAGTTACGTTCTCTCACGGTTCAATTACGAGCAAGAACGTGAGAAAGACGCTCGTGAACGTGAGCGAGAACAGCGCGAATATGAGCGAGAACAGCGTGAACACGAACAAAAACAACGCCAGCTCGAGTTAGAAAAAGAGCGACAACAGCGCGAACATGAGCAAAAACAGCGCGAGCTCGAACTAGTACAAGAGCGAGAACAGCGCGAAAACGAGCGTGAACAACGAGACAAAGAACGAGAACATGAACTTGAAGTGATGAAGCTCAAGCGAGATTCCTTGGCTTCAGACACGTCTGGTGCAGTTGGTCCAAGCTCCACGAGCGTTCTCCCTGCACATGTCCTGGCGACCCCACGCATCAAGCTTCCTTCATACAAGGAAAGCGAGCGAATCGAGCCGTACATAGCTCGTTTTGAGGACATGGCAGACTTATATCAACTGGATGAGGCAGCTAAGCGGCTTCAGTTTCTTAGCCTATTTGAGGGTCCTGCCCTCGATATTCTCCACAGAATTCGTGGAGACAATCTCACATATGAGATGATGAAAGCTGCACTCATTAAGGCGTATGGTCTCACAGTAGATGACGCCAAAGTTCAGTTCATGCGAGCTCGTCTCCAAGACAAGGAGACAGCTGATCGTCTCACAGCTTACTTAAATGAGTGGATGGAGAAAGATGAAACTCCTTCCACGCGTGAGGGGATAATTGACCTTATGCTGCGTACACAGCTAGAGAGGTCGTGGCCTGCTGAGCTCATAGCACAGCTTAAGATCTGCCAGGTGAAAGATGCCAGCCAAATGGCAGAGAAGGCTGACGCATTCTTTACTGCATACGGGTATCAAGCTCGTAAGCAAAACACCTGGAGCAGAAAAGATACTGTGAAGTCTGGGAAGCCGTCTCAGACTGAATCCCAGCACCAAGGCCGTTCTCAGAATAATGGCCAAGGTCCAAAACCGCAGTGGAAGGACCAGGGGCAAAACACTCAGAAACCTGAGTGGAAGAGGTACAAGTACCCTAACCAGCAGCAGTATCAGCCACGCAACCGACCGTCGGGACAAACTTTTTCACCACCAGCTCAAAAGAGGCAGGAAGCGAATGCAGCCTTCATTCCTCAAGAGCAGCACGGTGGTCACGTCCCTACCAATGTGGGTACTTCCCCACAGTTCACTAGTCCCACAGTGACAGTGAACCCCCCACCACAGATGGCCAATGTTCCATCTTATAACCCTCAAGGCACAATGTTCGCCGCATCAGTTCAGCAGCCTCATGAGTGGCTAGCTGCTTCCTCCACAGGCCCTCCCACAGGTGACAGTACCTTCCTTGTTCAGCCAGGGTTTGTGGGAGACATTCCTGTGAAGGTCCTGAGAGACAATGGTTCCTCAGGTTGCTCTGTCAAGCAGAGTCTAGTTCGGCCTGAGCAGTATACAGGTCGACAGATCCATGCAAAGCTTATTGATGGATCAGTGAGATTGTTCCCTGAGGCATGTATCCAGGTGGCATCTCCATTTTATACTGGTACGACACTTGCAGTTGTCATGCCAGAGCCTCTATTTGACTTTATAGTAGGCAGTATTCAAGGAGCCAAGGATAGTTGCTCTGATGATGACGCTACTCAGACTTCGGCTGCTGCGGTAACACGAGCCATGGCTGAGGCTCCAGATGGTGTCACCCCAGTGATCATTGAATCGCCGCAAGATCTGATGTGTAGTCAACTTGTTGTACAAGAACAACATTCTGACCCGACACTTGCTACCGTGCGGAACAAACAAAAGGGTCGAGTGATAAAGTATTCACGGGGAGGTCGAGCCAAGTTCCTTCATAAACAAGGACGGCTCTACCGTGAGTCACGAACACCCGAGGGCGAGGTTCGACTGCAGTTTGTCGTTCCCGCCAAGTACCGCCTAGCAGTGTTACAATGGGGTCATTGTTCAGCCTCAGGAGGTCACATGGGCAAAAGGAAGACCCAAGGCCGTATCCGAGCTGACTTTTTCTGGCCAGGGATGGGACGGGACATAGATAGTTTTGTCCGTTCTTGCAGTGTGTGCCAAAGTATCACCACTAATCAGGGACATGCCCTTCCTGTGCCATTTGTAACTACACCTGTAATCTCTGAGTCAGTTGAGAGACAGGGTAGTGGTGAAGTGGGTGCAGACCTGACGTCTCGCCCATTGGCCCCACAGGACACATTATGTCCAGGGCCTGTACATACATATTATGTACCGTAAGTTAAGGGGGAAGTTGAGAGGCGATTTGAGGCTATGGAAGACCCAAGTTTGCCTAAGGATTCTCAGCTTCCCGGTACTAATAGAAGTACTGTAGGTTAAGGGGGAAGTTCGAGAGAGAACTCCGCAGTGGCGACTTGAGGCTATGGAAGACCCAAGTTTCCACAAGGATTCTCAGCTCCCCGATACTAATATAAGCACTGTAGGTTAAGGGGGAAGTTCGAGAGAGAACTCCGCAGAGGCGACTTGAGGCTATGGAAGACCCAAGTTTGCACAAGGATTCTCAGCTCCCCGATACTAATATAAGTACTGTAGGTTAAGGGGGAAGTTCGAGAGAGAACTCCGCAGAGGCGACTTGAGGCTATGGAAGACCCAAGTTTGCACAAGGATTCTCAGCTTCCCGATATTAATATAAGTACTGTAGGTTAAGGCACAGGTTGAGGACCCATGTGCAGTTCGAGGCTATGGAAGACCCGAGTTTGCACAAGGATTCTCAACTTGCCGACCATAATTGTGTGCTATAATTGATGGCGACCTCGAATGTACGTCGTAGCACTGACTGCTAGGCAGAGAGTAATTGTAACATAATAAAATTTTGTCCCATTGACACTTTTGATGCTCCACCTCAATTGGTTTTGCAGGTTCAGCAATGGGTGTAGCAGTTTTGCTGTGCGGGCCAGCTGATCGTCTGCCGCATGCTGCCGCCTCTTCTCCTCTGCCTTCGTCGTCGCCATATTTACTGTGTCATTTTACACGTAGGTACAGTTACACTACAACTGTCACACCTACACCGTGTATTACATACACCACGCTACACAACAATTAGTTGTCAGTGTAAATGTAGCGAATTTTCGCTCAGTTTGACCTGAGTACAGGATTTTCACTGTCATCACGGAGTTTTTCCCTCAAGCTTGCTTCTATTAACGTAAATACGAGGTTTTTCCGCTCACTGACGACTGCGACTTTCTCCTGTAGCAGGATAGCACACACACCACAGTGTGAATCTTGTGCGAATGACTTAGGATGTATACATATATATATATATCCACAAATTTTTTCCCATAAGGAAAAAATTTAATTTTGTAGGGGCGTAATGTCACGAATCAATTCGCGACATTTCCGTTTTGTGAGAAGCCACGAACTATTAGTGGAAAACTCACTGTGTATCGCTCAGCTAACCGTTTCTCCATTTCGGAGTATACTATTCAAAACATTCATCACCATTTTCAAAGGTGACCGATTTAATGCACGTCACTAAGTGCTATACTGAGCGATACTATTGTTTTTTATTGTTCGTCCCTGCTCTCCTCAACCGTTAGCCACGCCTTCTTCCGGTAGCTTGTGCGTCCTGCCTATGCATTATTTGAATTCAGTCTTGTGTTTGCTGTGACGGAGAAAGGTTCTGTGCTCAGAAGTGGAGAGGTCAGCTAGCACCCCAAGCTCCACTAGTTCAGTAATCCCAGTACTCCCACCTTAGTGGTGATACATAGCATTCATCGACTGGTATTTCTTTTGTGTATTTTGTAGTTTTAAGAGCTTAGTTAAGGTGTTTTTCCCTAGGCGTAAGTATTTAGCTATTGCGTGAGTGAGTGAGTGCGTCTCATTTAATTGATTTGAATTGTAACGTTAAATTTATTTTTTGTAATTAATAGATTTAACAGTTCCTTTCTTGAGCTTAATGTAAAGAAAAATCTTGTTTCATTTAATCCAAATTAAGCTTATTTTCCATATAGCTCCTAGCTGGCATAAACGTTTGCTTTCATAACTGGTACTTAGACCAGTCTTGTTGTATTAACTTAAAATCCGTTGTGCCAGGAGTTAATGCATCAGCAAGAACCTGATGTTATTATTATTAGTATTAGTTATTTATTGTCAGGGGTGATGTAACTTTCTCCAGAGGCTAACAGTACAGTAATTCAGCAATTGTGAGTAATTAGTCTCTGCTGTGTACTGTTGAGAAAGTTTATAAATTCTCGTTCTTGAGAATCTTAGCAAGTCAGCGTAAAGTAATCGTTGCTTAATGTAGCAAGACAATCATTGTCTCTGCTCTTCAATATTATTGAATATTATTATCAAATTAAATGATATTTAACCATTTATATTTCAAAAAACACAGTGATATTATAAAAACCCCGTGACAGGCGTATTCATCGGTGTTTATAGTTTGAGGATGTGACACGCAGACAAATTAATTAATAGATGTAAGCCTACTCACATGTTTTAACTGTATGGTAATCAAATGTACAGATTGTAGCACATGACAAACATGTAAATATTAGGATCTTTCAACTGTTAAATTTAACATGCCTATATTAGAAGAAAAAAAAAAAAAAATGATGATGGGTTATTCAGCCTTCTTATTCTTTATTAATCTTTTAATTCTAATTTTCGTTAGTTTTCATTAATGTATCGATGTATATATATATATTTTTTTTTATACACTTCGAGAAAAGTGCCCTAGCGATACCAGTACAATGATACTTTCATTAAGTAGCCAATTTGATACCAATACAAAAGTATCGATCGATATGAATCGTTGATACAGGATAGTGCCCAGCTGTGTATACAGTATACTGTACTGTATCTATATATATATATATATATATATATATATATATATATATATATATATATATATAAAGTATCGATCGATATGTATCGTCGATACCTGTATCGCGATACTGCCGAACTGTATATATATATATATATATATATATATATATATATATATACACACACGAGGTGCTACCCAAAAGGTCCAGTAACTTGCATATTGTAGGAAAATAAGTTACCTAATCCCCTAGTTCTCCCTGTCGCCTTCCAAGTAGTTCCCATGGGCATGTATACAGTGGTCTCAGCATTTTTTCCATGAGTTCGTACATCCCAGGAAGGTTTCAGGCTTGATGGTCTTGAGCACCTCCTGCATTTCTGTCTGGATCTCCTCAGTCGAGTCAAATCGACGCCCTTTCAGTCGTAATTCAGTTTGGGAAACAGGAAAAAATCGCAGGGGGCAAAGGTCAGGTGGATAGGGTCGGTGGGGAATGACTACCGTGTAATTGAAAGCCAGGAACTGCCGAGCAGCAACTGATGTGTGAGCAGGGCCGTTGTTATGATGTAGGACCTAGTCCTTGTTCTTCCACCGTTCTGGATGTTTGTGGCGGATGTTCTCTCTCAGACGCTGCAAAACTTCACTGTAAAACTTTCCACTGACAGATTGACCGGGTGGGATGAATTCCTTTTGAACAATATCTTAGATATCAAAGAAAATGATCAACATCGACTTGACATTGCTGCATTATTGATCCGCCATTGCAAAACCGCCAAACCACCAACACACCACGTTACAATAGTAAGCGTAGCTCAACAACACGTCCACTCACAGACACGGCCAGGGCCACACTGACGCACAAGGGATGCTGTTGACTCCTCTTAGCGGCAAAAGGCAAAACTGCAAACGGTAGGCTCCCTCTGTTCAAATTACTGAAACTTTTGGGTAGCACCTCGTGTGTGTGTATATATATATATATATATATATATATATATATATATAGATATATAGATAGATAGATAGATAGACAGATAGATACATAGATAGACAGTTCAAAATATTTTTCTTAGAACAGTCAGTTAAAAGGAGCAGACAAGTCTAAGTAATTTAGCATATTTTAAAAGCTTAACCTTTCAATTTAACCAAGTGGGTAGACTTCCAGTGCACGGCACATATGTAATTATAGATTATTTATGGACTATGGAAGTGGTTCTTAATAGGTTATATGATACTTGAGTCTCGAGGTACCAAGAGATCTGTGAAATATTGGAAAATATATTGCTCTCCTTTAGAACACAATATAATATTTTTGTTATTACCTTTTGTCAGCTTAATTTTGACATTTCCAGGTTCCAACTAACTTAGCTAGAATTATTATGCTCTCAAAGGCGAGGAAAATGCACATGACACTCCCAGATGCGTTATTGTTCTTTTATTCCTTAGAGATAATTTTAAAAAAAACTTCTTTTATCAGCCAAAATCATTTTCTTGCTCTATTTTTCACCATTTTCACTTTACTGAGTTATCATATAAATATTGCAATACATACCTTCATAGGCCTCAGAAAGCCCCTAAAAGTACTTAATTTTCTAATCTTTGGCTGAGGGAGGGGCTCACAGTGTCCTCCCAGACCCCCCAGCTGCAGAAGCTCGCTTCGATCGCCTCCCACCACCTTTTGAAGAATCTATAGACATCTTTCTTCAGCCCCCCCCCCCTTGTGAACGTTCTGGCTACGCCCCTGTAACCTGAACTGTGTGCTTGCATCCTCGCCGTCCTTTACGGTAGGCGTGTTGCAGCTGTTGGTCAGCAAACTCTCACCTCTTTTCAGTCTAGCTCCCTAATGCAAGATCTAACCGATATTTCGAGTCCTTCATTTATGCTTCAAGTCAACTCTGTAACTATCTTCCTATATCTGTAATTTATTCTGCTTATGACCTTCAGTTTTTTACACACATTTTGTCCATGAATCCCGGAATGAACGGAGTTTTAATTTTTCTTTCAATTTTTCTTTCATTTATATATAGTTTTTTTTTTTTTTTTTTTGAGGGCACAATCTTCAAGGTTTCCAGCCTTTTGTTCCTTCTACTTTACATAACTATCATACGTCAATATATATATACATATAGACATTCATGCATGTATACATACATACTAACATACATATGAACCTACTGGATTACAATGGCAACGTCTGTGGTGCAGATGAAAAATTTGGGACCTACTGTGTACTAGGTGCTTCTCTTCATGAATTTCCCAAAGCTGTTGACATTCTCCTACAGAAATGGGAACATGTTCTGTAAAGATTGTTGTGCCATGTTAATGCTGTTGATTTACTAGTATGAGGTATAGCAGGCCAGAGGAACCCAGTAAAGCAAGACAGGGACATACTTGGAAGCCATTTATTTAAGTAATGATGGTGTTTGGTCTTAGTGGTATTAGATACTCAGGGCCACTCTGATGACTCTGTTTTAAACAAATGATTACAAATAGGCATTACATGAAGGAACATATTGCAGCCAGCCATGTATGGAAGGCCGTTATTAACCCGCCCCGTCCCAACCACTTTTTGACCACTGGTACCCCCCAATCCCGACCATTTTTTGACCCTTTTTTTTTTTTTTGCTAAAACTTTCGCTTTTGGTGAGAAACATCGAAAATTCATAGAGAAATCGCTCACCTGAGGTTTAAAATACTCATTACAGGTAGGAGAGCCTCCTTACCTTACTGGGTTTTCTATCAGGCTGGCACCAAAGAAAACGAGTTCTATGGGAGGATAACTATTTCACACCACTCATAAACAGTATTTATTTATTTACTGTTACGAATTTATATGTAGTACAAGAGTATATTGGTTTTCAAGCAGTAATATAGGCATTATAAGCATTGTTTCACTCACTAATACCTGACCTTTTTTTGCCACATTACCTGATCATCATTTCTAACTGTTTCTTCCTCTAATGCTATGTAAAGTTTGTCCTCCACATTGTCATTGATTGGGGAATCACCCTGGCCCTGAATTTCGTACCGTGGCATGACATGGCTATACTGGCCAGGTCACTGATAACAGGTGAATTGCAGAGAAAAGGGCATGCAGGGGGGGGGGAGGAGGTCATGCTGGGTAAGGCATTGTCTCTGCCTGGCATCTTGTTGAGGAAGGTGTCCCGTGTATACGTACCAAAAATGACTCGCAAAAATTGAAAATTGTGGAAATTATGAACCTTGCAATTGCAGGACGTTGAAGTACGTCCTCGGGATTAGCTGTGACAAAACGTGAGGACGTGGAAGTACGTCCTCGGGACGGCGCGGGTTAATACTGAGTGTAGGAAATTGATATTGATAACTGTTTATAAAACTAAAGATTAATTTCATAGCAAGTGTCTGGATATACAATGCAGCTGTAAAATGTGTGTAAATTTATTATTATGATCCAACTTTAGCCTTTCGTCTAAAACTTCG
>NC_137041.1:18562643-18590143 GCF_032717465.1 Coenobita brevimanus
AGTGTTGGTAATAGGATAAGGTAGGATGGCATGTAGGTAGCCAGGTAGATAGGTGAAAACCAGTGTCGATTAGGTGGATGATGTGGGGAATCGTGCTACCAATATGCAGTCGTAAGGCGTTGGATAGCTCGTTGAGTATTTACATATTTTCTCTGTCTCTCTTGCCCCTCCATCTCTCCTGTATCGTAGGTAAGGGATAGACGCTCTTCAATTATGGGGATTTATTGTGACACAGTTATCTTTGGTGTGCTGGACACAGAAACGTAGAATGACAGCTAACCTCCTACATTACCGTATCTCCTAAGCATCATTCTGCCTTCTATCGTTCTGTCTGGGTCTCTGACTGCTATACCTGACCTCCAGGAATATATTCTGCTTGGTGAGGATGTATGTAATGTCTGGTACTTTTCCTGTCACATGGGCTAACCGGCTTTTGGTAGTTATGCCAAGTGTATGCTGCATAACGGGATTCTCGAACATCTGGAAAATGTTTGCTATACCGTACATTGTATGTATGCATTCTGGCTAGAGGATGCGTACGTCTTTACCTGAGCACCAGACATTGCAAGTGGTGGAAGTGGTACCTGTTGTACTATGAGATACATACTAGTGCCTATAATTATTTCATGTCTGTAACTATTACATATGAAACAATAATGCCTATAGAGTCCCACAAAAGACGGGGCCTGGCAGAGCTCCACACAAACTCATGCAACCCTGCTCAGTAGCGTGAATCGCAGACTGAGAAGGGCCAAGTCATGTGCTGGTAAGATCTGTGCACCCTTACCATCACACCAAATCCAGTCATTGCACAAGCCCACTATTATACTCATTTTTCATTCCTCCTTTTCACCAATTGAAAAGACCTATGGCAAAAGACCTACGGCAACAGAATAGGGTGATGGTGACAGGCCGTGGATTTGGCTGGAGGTCGCTAGCTCGAGGTCTGCACGTAGGTGGCACTGGGCTAGTGGCCACTGCCATCATGACATAGGCGCAGGTCTTGCCCTCAGAATCGTCCAGTGCAACTAAGCAGCCGGATACGGACACGCAATTGTTTATCCATGATAGGAAGGGGTTAAGAAAAGTGCTCCACACCATGTAGACAGATAACTGCGTCTGTCAAGGCATCCCACATAGTGATCGAAAAAACAAAAGAATTCCTCTGACTTTTGCTGCCTAGAGTCTATGGACTTTGCTTGTTACCCACCAAGGCACATGACCAGGCTGTAAACTGCCCTGACTGCCCATGAACTGAGGAGTAAAGAAAAAAAAAAAACGACATTGCTGCCTTGTCTGAGACTCGCCTCTCAGAAGAGGGAAACGTAACAGGAGAAGGGTATACCTATTTCTGGAGTGGCTTCCCCGACAATGTGTGAAAAAATCATATTACTGACTTTGCAGCCCTAAGCAACCTACGACAGAGAATCCAAGAATCACATATGAGTGTAACAGAGAGACGATGCCCTAATGGATACCACTCGCTAAAGGCCAATATGCAACACTTGCCAGTGCCTATGCCCCAATGCATGACTCTGAGGACATCGTCAATCCTTTTATGACACTCTGGATGCTACAATTCGCTCAGTACCAAATAATGACAAGTTCATCCTTCTTGGAGATCTTAACCCGCCCTGTGCCAGTGCCGTTTTAAAACGGTCTTACGCAATTGCAGTCTCGATTTCAAAAAATCATTGTGACCGCAATTTTCAAGCTTGGCGAGCAAAACTTGGTTTGCTTGTAGGGCAACCCTTCCTCTATCTGCCCTCAGGCGGCCTGACCTATACACCCACGCGCTCCTGCCTCACGCTCACTCTGCCTCACTCTGCTTGTGTCAGTCATACAATGCTGTGATGTCTCGCTGCGGTCTCTCTGACGAGGAGCTTTAGGACCTCCTGAGGGTTTCCTACACCGGGGAAAGTGATCTGGATGATGACGACACACAGGATAAGGACTACATCCAGCTTGAGGAGGAAAGTAGTAGCGATGACGAAATTCCCTCACCTAGGAAATCCAGGTATGTGGGCTACACTAGGGCAACATGTGGTAGGAGGCCACCTGTTTGTCATTGTCTTTCACATCACGACGATGAGGAAGAAAGGGAGGAGGAAGGTAGTCCTGCAGTTGAGGGGTGGTTGGGGAGGCAAAGAATTTCGCCACGTGGGGAGGAAAGTGTGAGGAGGAAGCATGGAAGATCTGGGAAAGTTCCATTGTTGGGGGAGAGTGACTCATCTCGCCTGCACTCTCCCTTGCCTCCCAGTGACCCAGCTCAGCCCAGCACCTCAGGACAAAGTCTTCCCGCCTTCCTCACAGCCAGCACCTCACGTGAAACTCTTCCCCCATTCCCCACACTTCCCCATGCTTCCCCACAACCCGAGGAACACGGTGGCGATGATGATGATGATGAGGAAACGATGTGGGAGTGGGAAGACGGTAGTGACTTTGTCCCCCACATTCACCCGTTCACCCACGAAAATGAGGCCAGGTGTAGTGCCCCTGAACTTCACCATACCTCCAGTAGGCTTGACTTCTTCAGGAACTACTTTCCTGTGGAGTTTGTTTTGAAGATTGTGGCCCTGACCAACGCCTTTGCTGCATTTGAACGTGGGGGAACAACACAGACACGACACAGCCGATTGTTTGAATCTGACGTGACCCTGGGTGAAATGTATGTGTTCCTAGCACTTGTGCTTTTGATGGGGATATTGAAAAAAATCAGCTACCCTCGTATTGGACTGTGGATCCAGTAATGGTGACACCATTTTTGGGTAAGGTGATGGGAAGGAATCGCTTTCAGTACATCCTGAGCCGTCTTCATTTTTTTGACACCCTTGACCCTGCTAACGCAAACAACAAGGACAGGATGAGGAAGATACGTCTGGTTTTTGATCACCTTTGAGAGAAATTCCATACCTCCTTCTCTCCACACCGAGACCTTGTCATAGACGAGAGTCTAGTGCTATGGAGAGGTAATATTGCTTTTCGTCAGTATATCCCCAGCAAAAGACACAAGTTTGGCTTCAAAATCTTCGTGATGTGCGACTGTAAGACTAGGTATGTGCAGGACATAGTCCTGTACACAGGTGTTCAGACGGACATCACAGAAGATAGAAGTTTGGGACTCTCAGGGGCTGTGGTAAAAACGATGATTCGAGGAATGCCTCCATCGTGGGCACGTCTTATACCTCGATAATTGGTACACAAGACCCCTTCTCGCCAGGTACATTCACCTGCATGAAACTGGTCTGTGCGGCACTGTAAAGAAGAACCGTCAGCACATGGTGAAGGTGGGGAGGAAGTTTCAGAAAAATGAGGTTGTTTTTTACAAAGCACATAATATCCTTCCAACAGCATGGCACCACAACCGCAAAGCATACCTCCTCTCGTCTGTTCATCGGCCCCTTGTACACCGCACAGACAATATAGATTACAGGGCAGAAGGGTGGCACCACGTCTGGAAACCAGAACCTGTTTTGGCGTAGAACATGAATATACGACAGGTGGATCAATCAGACGCCATGATTTCTAGCGTTGACTGTGCCAGGCCCACGATGAAGTGGTATAAAAAATTATTCTTCCATCTCCTCGACATCACCGTCTTCAGTGCTCACTATCTCCATGCACAGACCACTGGCATCCAAGAGACATTCGAGGGCTATATTCGCGAGCTGGTGCCGGAGATACTGGGTGAATATGGTGAAGATAGAAGTGCTGCTCGCCACCGCCACACCGCCGCCACACCTCTCCACCTCACCTCTTGACACTTCCCCAAAATCGTCCCTCCAAGTGCAACACGTCAGAATCCCCAGCGTAGGTGTCACGTGTGTGCAAACAGCACTGTAAGGCCACGTACTCAGAGAAAGGACTCAAGGTATATGTGTGCAAAGTGTAATGTAGGACTGTGCGTATAACCATGCTTCGAGGAGTACCACACTCTCGCTAACTATTGAGAAACAGTAGTGTGATAATGACGAGCGAAAAAAAGATGCTCAAAAAGTGTAAATATGAAAAAAGACGCTCAGGAAGTGTTATTATAAGTACTGCATATAGTGATGACATATAAATATTTTCTCGTAAGTGTAAGGAGTGAACGTTGTGGAGTAAAGTTTTACGTATGTTCTCGTAAGTGTTAGACGATATATTCACAGTGAGAGGATCAAAAACACTCTGGTAATTTCTGTGTATACTGAAGGCATGTTGTAAATAATTTACTGTAAGTGAAAGGGCTGTACATTGTGAAGTCACGTTATGCATATTTTCTCGTAACTGTAAGACAATGCATTCACAGTGATATATATAGTGTTGCATGAGTAAGTGTTTTTTTTCCCCAATAAACACGAACTTTTTATGAAATAATAAGATTTTTTTTGTGTGTGTGGGTGAGAAGTGGACAGAAAAGTGTTAAGACCATTCCTATACCTTCCCTGAATCACGTTGGCGAGAATACCTGAGTTTACCTTGCATAGAAAACGGGTTTTCTCTCACCGCCGCTGGGGATTCCCCACCCGCTCACACCTGCAGGCAGGCTGACAAACTACGAAAAACACATTTCAAGCCTCCGGTGAGTTTTTTTTTATGGTCATATTCGTTTTTTTCACATCAAACTCTATGATTTTAGCCCCCCCCAAAAAAAAAAATCTAAAATTGGCTGGCACGGGGATGACAGGGCTGGGAGTGGCCGGCATGCGGAGGGTTAATACCAGAGTAGGAAAAGATAATCACCTCTTGCAAGGCATTACAGAATGACATGGCGCTGGTGACGTGAACAACAATGGCCTTAGACTGCCTTTCTTATGCTAGGAACACTCTGGTCATCCCCAACACCACTTTTGAACTTAAGACTAGACATAAGATCACATGGATGTACCCACAATCAAGACATTGGTGCCTAATTGACTAGGCCATTGTATGGCAACAAGATCAAAAAGACATCCTTATAACCCGAGCTATGAGGAGTGCTGAGTGCTCAGCAGACCATAACCTTACATTTACCAAACTGCAACTAGTCATATGCCCACATATGTGCTGTAGGGCATCCTCTAAGGAACTAAACAATAGTATTATAAAGAGTGCAGCAACTTGTATCAGCTTCTACAGCATTATTACAGACAAGATCTCTAGTGGGAACCATTTGACCCAACCAACAATGCAACAATCCTAGATGCAGAACATTAAGACACTACTTGAAAGCTCTGCATAAGAAACGCTGGGCTTCTCCACTCACAGCCATAAAGACTGGAAAATGCTGCAGGCAAACTTGGTCTCCTTGCAATGAAGAATGGAACGCATAACAACTAACTGGCTCATCCTAGCTCCAGAACCCTAAAAACTCAATTCCAGAATCACAGAAGTGAAACCCAGAGAAAACAGCATCACATGAACAAATGGTGGATCAAAGCAAGCAAAAGACTGGCTGATATTAACCCCTTAAGTCCTAATCGCATCAATTGATGCAATTTGAGTTTTATGCCAAAATGCTTAATCGTATCAATTGAACGTGGCCTGTAAAAAACTGCGGAGCACTTGGTCCACCCCGATTATGAAGTACATGGCTTCAGGCCAATGAGAACTCACCCCTGATGTGGAGTGAGGGGGGGTCGGACCACCCCGGGCGGTGGGGGGGCACCCCCCTCTCGGCTGCCTCCATGCCACCCTCTACTCCACTCCCTCACGCCCTCCTTGTCCCCTATCATTCTCCCACCCTTCCACGCAACTGCATCTCTCCTTCCACAACAACCTGCGTCCCTTCCCGCCCTCTCTTGCCCCTCCTCCCTCCCTGCTAGCCTCGTCCCCCCCCCCAAACCCCACCTCATCTCTCCCTACTTGTCCCTTACTACCCTTCCAATGCCCAACAGGCCCCCGAGTGCCAGGCCAGATGTACGTACCTGTTTCATATTATTTCTACTTCTTCCCAAACATTTACACCTCACTCTGTTCGTTTCTCACTTCGTACCTACCAGTTTCTGTACGTACGTAGTTGGAGAATAGTGTATGTTGTACTACATACAACACATCTTACTATTATTATTTTTTTTTATTCTCCCTTCCTGCCCAGATTAGCACCTCTGAGTAGTGTCCATCTGTGTTAGTTTTCGAAAGACTATGAGGCCTTGTAGGGCTACTCCCCGCACCTGTTTGATCTCCCCACACATACAAACACACCTGTTTTCATGGCTGGTGTGATAAATTCCAATGAAATGGAGAGTTTCCACAAGAGAATTTGGTTGTTGCCGAAACTGTAATGATAAATGTGATGAAGTGTAATGATAATGTGATAACTGTAATGGTGTGATTAACCCCTACACTGCGGGCATGTTTACCAATGTTTTGTGTGTCCCGCGGGGTTGTTCGGGCTCCGACTGACTCTCAAAAAATATTTGCCAAAAATCAGTTATTAGTCCTAGAGTATTAAAATTATATATGCTTATGGCACATACCTTCAGCTTTCTCCTGGAAAGTTCGTTGAGCCTTCGTCTGTTACCATAGGACTTGTGGAGACCTCTGAAGTTGGGTAACGAAGTCTCCACTTTACACTTCCCGACAACCCGTAATATGATTACCACAGCCAGATATTAACACTATAAACACTACTCTATGATTTTCAAGTAGTTTGGGATCCATACTCCAAAAAAAAAAACACTGTGAAAGCAATGGAAATTATGAGCGCGTCTGACCGTCGCACTTGCGCTAGTTCGCTCTTGGTACTCTGTCATTTATTATTCATAAAACCCCTCACACTTTATATTTCTATTACTATATCACACTTATATATATCTGGAGTCTCTCTCCATAAGCTTCCTTCAGTAGTATTAGTTTATTGTCACTGAAGTCATTCAATTTTTCATTCAGTAAAATACGTAGAGAGCCACGGATTCACTTTCACTGTTATAACATAAAGTATTTGTTCAATCATATGTACTGAACATCCATTGCTTTCACTTGCTATTTACACATTATTTACACATTATTTCCACATTATTCTCCTTTCACACTTGCACTGTTAGAACTGCTTCTGGGTGTGGTAATCAAAGAAGCAGGTAACACAGAGGGGAACCTGGCACTCAGCTCACTGCCAAGAGGTGCGTTTGTGCTCAGGTGTGCAGCGGGTGGTATGTGCACACACCTGACACCTGCGAATCGCAGCCTTCCTTTTCCCTGTGGCAGGCATTAGCTCCAGTCTGTGCCGATCCATATACGCCCTCTGCTCAAGTCGGTCGGGAAGTGTTACTGGATGGCGCCTTGGAATTGCTGCTGTCACCCTACCATATCTTTCCAGCAGCTGCTGGACACAAGTCCTGGCGAACAATCTCAGGGAGAAGGACTTGGGTGGCTTGACCTTCATCTTGTACAGGATGAAGGCGTTCGGCATCGTCATATCTATAAGATGCAGAAAAACTTTCCTGTACCACCTAGTATTCTTCCTGAGGCAGTCGATCTCACCAATCATCATGTTGGACTTGTCCACCAGCAGCATGTTGATATTGTAGTCCAACACAGCATCAGGTTTCATCACAGGTTCGCCTGTCCTACGGTCGACCTTCCCACTGTTTGTCATCTCCCCCTTATGTACGGTGGTGAGCATGTGCACGACCCTCTTGTCATGCCACCGTATTGCCAGCATCTTCTCAGACTTGCGTAGGTGCACGTCTCCTTGCTGTGAGGTTCCTGCCTCTGTGAATTTTAGGGAAGTGGGCACGATTACTTTTGACAGTGCCGCAGGAGCCAATGCCGTGCTCAGAAAGGTATTTGGCAAGTTTCGGTGCTGTATAGTAGTTGTCTGTATACAGCACATGATTCCCACCAAAACACTTTTCAAGGAGCACTTTCACTACACAGCCTGAGAAGCCAAGGGGGGGTGTTTTATCCAGATCGACAGTGCTGGCTGAATAAATGACGAAGTCAAGGATGTACCCCGTCTTACAGTCACACAGTACAAAGAACTTAATTCCAAAGCGATGGCATTTGCTTGGAATGTACTGAACAAACCGAAGACGTCCTCTGAACAAAACCAAGGATTCGTCAATGACAACCTTCTGAAAGGGGTGGAAGAATGACATAAACTTATCCTTCATTCTGCTCAGAATCTCCCGGATCTTCCAGAGTGGGTCGGTTTGGGAAGATACATCTTTGTCGGCAAAGTGCAGGTTTCCCATGATGTTCTGGAAGCGATCTCTGGCCATGTACTTATTGAAGGTGGGTGAGGGTAGTAAGGGGTCCATGGACAAGTATTCTTCCAACTCATGCTTCTTGGAGTGTGGCATGAGAAGCATGAGGGCAAAGAACACATACAGCTCCTGCACTCCCAGCATGGACCACTGTTGCATCTTGGCTGCACCTGTACCACTTGCAGCACGTTGTGATTCATACCTGTTGGTCTCATCACATATGTGCTGCATGACTTCGTCATCTAGGAAGGCCAAAAGTTAGTCCACACACTCAGCATTATCGTCAATAGTGAAAGCAGGCTGAACTCCTGAGGAGCTCTCATCAAACACTAAATGTTCAGGCACAAAATTGGACCCTTCCGTCCATGCGAAGGCGTCCAGGATTCCCTGTCGTGGCGGTGTAGGGTGGGTGGTGGTGATGGGTGGCTGTGAGGAAGATTTACCCCGTTGAAGGTCACTCGCACTGACCCTGGGTTGCCGTACAGCACTAGCAGCCCTTACCCTACTACCAACTCTACTTTTACAAGACCGGGATTTACCTCTTCCTCTACGGCCTGCCTTCATTGTTGATGCTGGTGGTGACTCCGACGACGAAGACTCCAGAGATAACTCAGCCGACGATGAGGAAGAAATAAGTGAAGTGGGGCTTGAGGAACGTGGAGGTGAATCAACTCGGGACTCATGGCGGGCTGGGTCACGCGGGGGCATTGTTCTGGGGCTAACACGCCGCCTTTTTACTCCCTTCCCAAATTCCTTGCCTTGCTGCACTAACGGCTCCTTTCCCTTGGAGCTAGGGATAACTTCCGACACTGAAGCACTCATACTAGCACTTTCTGGCACGATTACCTCACCCGGCTCATCACACAATTCACCCGAATCGTCAAAGTCACTATCCTTCATCACCATGGACAATTCTGCTAGTTCACGTGCCACTGCAGAGTCACTAAGTCCTTTCCTGCTTCCCTCACGACTTTTTATGGGGGTAGAGGTCACGGGGCCCTTTGCAATGGGCGCAGAAGCAGCAGAAATGGCGAGGCGCGAGTGCGACATGGTTTGACCACAGCGGAGGACAAGGAACTAAATGCCGCAGCTTATCTGAGAAGGCAAGGGTTGACAATGACACTGAGGCTGACTGCTGCTAACTTACATGCTAATTTTTTATAGGTAGAAAATCTTGGCAATACATAAAGAAATAGGTAGTTCCAGGTGAATGGAAATGTCACTTAGGCTTCTCCCTTCCTTTCTGATATATATTTTTATTACAGACATCGATTACAAGGCATAATCCAAAAGGGAAATTACCGTTGTAATGTAGTGAATGAATGGACGTGAGGTGTTGTCAGGTGATAATTAGCCAATTCCTGGTGTATGACACTATCACTTACCTTATTTTTTTTTGGTATATATTTTTTGTATAAGGATAGGGCATAGGGCTTATTTCAATGGATGAAATCTGTGGAAAAATCCGGGGGAAATTTGCTTAGTGCAGCGCGGCGTGGGAGGTGAGAGGACAGGGTAATGGAGGACAAGTAGGGAGGGGAGTCAGGAAGGGGGTAAAATCGCTAAAATGTCAACAATGGATGGGAGTACAGATGAGATTTGGAGTGCTGACTAGTGTTGGACATTGGCAGTACTGATACATGATACAAGCCACCACTTGAGAGCCCAGGATAATTCAAAATAACACAGAATCACAAAAGTGACGTCCTGCGGTATGATCCATTGTGGCCGAGCGTCACGAAAATGACGCCCTGCAGTTAAGGGGTTAATGTGTAATGAGAAGTTGGGAGAGTACAATAAAAAGAGAAATCGGAAACAAATCATTGCTTTTTTTCCCCTTTCTTATGCATGCATTTATAGCATTATTCAAGTTTATTTTGATGTCCTTGATGGTTATAAACATTTATATGCGTCTGTGTTAGTTTTGTAATGATTATGAGGCCTTGTAGGGCTACTCCCCACACCTGTTTAATCTCCCCACACCTACATACACACCTGTTTTCATGGTTGGTATGACAAATTCCATTGAAATGGAGGGTTTCCATAAGAGAATTTGGTTGTTGCCAAAAATTTTTCTCCACAAGTACCACCAAAGCCTTGTGGGCCTACTCCCCACACTAGTTATTTCCCCACACCTACATACACACCTGTTTTCATGGTAGATGTTACAGAACACAATGAAGTGCTTTCTTTTCATGCGAAATCTGGTTATTTCCGAGCCTCATACCTATAGGCCTACTCTCCACAGCCTACTTTATCTCCCCACAGCCTAGTAATCTCCCCACACCTACATTTACCTGTTTTCATGATTGGTGTGACAAAATACTTTGAATTGACCTGCTCCAATAAGAAAAATAGGTAGTTATCAAAATTTTTATGTTTTCGTTTGTTTTCGAGGTGTAACTATTATAAAATTTTTTTAACTTTGATGCGCTATTGTACGGTAACCATTAGGCCTACGGGGGTACGGATTGCGTTGTCAGGTGTGTAAATTCTTCCTCTTCAGCCACAACACAGTCAATTTGCCCTTGGTGAAAGTCGCCAAAACACCCCCGAATTGCGGTTGTGGGAGGTACCCTGCCTGAAACAATTGCGGTCTTAAGGGGTTAATGACCAACATGAGTTCTATAAAAACATAGAACCGTCTATTGGCCAATCAAACACAACATTTCCTATAAATGATTAGCCGGAAGGGGAACTCCTAAAAGACAGGAAAGCAATCCTAGAAAGATGGGAGCAACACTTCATTTTCCTAATGAATCGAAGAATCTGGTGGGTGACAATATCCCTGATAACATTCAAATGCTCCTCTAATGGCAGATCTCGATATCCCACTTACGCTTGCAGAAACTGATCAGGTCATCCGACCACTAAAAAAATATTAAAAGCCCTGGCACTGATGGCATACCATCTGAACTAACCAGATAGGGCCGCCAATTACCCCAGCTACCCTCTGTAATCTCATAATGCTTGTCAAGAAACAGGGACGAATTCCATCTGAATGACTTTACATCTGACACTGTAACCACCAACAAGAAGAAGGGGGACTACTAAAATTCTGACAACAATAGAGGTATCTCGCTTCTTGTGAATGCTAGCAAAATAATAGCTCTGATAGTGATATTCAGACTGATAAAACATCTAACTTAGTCTACACTTCCTGAAACAGTGTGGATTCAGAAGGAACGAAGTACCTGCGATATTCTCTTTGTTGCCCGACAGATACAAGAGAAATGCCACGAGGTAGAGCCGTGACATATATTGCATTCATCAATCTTGCAAAAGCTTCTTATACAGTCAACAGTGAAATTTTATGGAATGCACTTTCACAAGTTGGAGCTTTAAACAAATTTCTTACCATATTGAAGAGTGTTCTTGACAACATGAATGCTCGTGTGTCCATAAGTAGGAACAAATCAGAACCCATCAATGTGACTGTGGGAGTACAGCAAGGATGTGTTCTGACTTCTGTCATTTTCAACATCTATCTCATTGCAGTCACCCTGTTAAGTCAGCTCCTAATGAACCCTGGTGATGGAATAAAAATCACATTCCTTCTAGACAGTAACTTATTTTAATCTCAGACGTCTTCAAGGACAATCAAAGATTACTATAGCTGATTTGTTCGAGGCACAATATGCTGATAGCTGTGCTGTCCATGCACAAGCTCTAAAAGCTTTACAACAATCTCCTATCATAACTTCCAATATATACCAGGCAATGTGGCTCAGAATAAATGTCTGTCTAACTATCTATTGCCAGACACCTTAATCCCATAAGGGGTTGCCACAAACAAATCGCCTCTGTCGCTCTGCCCCCCACCATTTCACTGCCCTGCTCCCAGCTCACACACCCCTCTCTCATATACCTCTCCACTCCATTCCTCCACCTCATCCTCGGCCTCCCTCTCCCTCGTCACCTTCAATCTCATTCACATACACTCCCCTCGTCGGTTTCCCGCTCTCCATCCTCTCCACGTGGACAAACATCTCAATGTGTTTCTCCTAACGCTTCCTATCACATCCACATCCACACCACAACGCTCTTTTACATCCTCATTTCTCAGTCTGCCTCTTCATGTGACTGCACTTGCTCCTCTCCAGTAACTCATATCTGCTGCTCTCGCTCTTGACTTGTGTCCCTCCAACAAGGTCCAAGCTTCACTTCCGTACATTAGTTACTGCATGACAATACTGTCCTTGTATAAGTGCCCTGTAACGAACTCTAGTGTTGTCTAATTGGAGTAGAATTGTGTCAATGTGTTCCATGATGATGGAGAAGTGTTGGAAAAGTGTTATGTTACCTTCCATGTCATTTATTTTATCTACACTTTCTAGAGCTATGTTTTCTGCCATTTTCAGATTCTTCACAATTGTCTTCATTGCTGAGTTATGTCCTGTGATGAATTCATCTTGGTATGTTAGTACCTGAGCCATTTTATTAAATTTGTTGTTTATTTCTTGAAGGTTTTTCTCTGTAGCCAATTCAAAGATGTTCCCAAGAACTGCGCCACCCAGGTCGAACAAACCACGCTTTTGGCGAGTACGTGTGATGTTCCTGTCGCTCAATACCTCCGTTCCATAAGATGGGAGATGTTGGATCATGATGAGCATAGTTGTCTTAGCCTGTCCTATCTTCCATTTCGCTAACTTCACTATTTCATCCACTTCCTTTGTGTTATGTGCTTATGAAACATAGCCTCCTATCATGAAGTCCAGGGTTCTCATGGGTCTTCCGCTTATTTCTAGATAAGAAGGTAATTCATATAAGTAATACAGACTGATTTCAGTACTCATGACATCTTTTACGATTGATGTCGTGGCAGTTGGAGCTATGAGGCATCCTTGCCATACTATGTGTTGGGGGTCTAAGTGCGCATATCCTCTTGCTACGTAGAGGAGAATCCATAGCATAAGTCCCTTCATCGTTACCTACCAACAAAAAAATATGTAAATTTTCTAATATGGTCATGCTGTGGTCGATGATAGTGATGATGTGCGTTACGGCTGACTAACGTAGAACAATAACTTGACTGTTGTTTCATTTATAGAAAGAGTTTAAATCGATATTTAAATCTCGTAAATGATGTACTGTAGATTTTATTGGAACAGTTGCACCTATGTTTGATTGTTTGGTATATGACCTTAATTTATTTTTGTAATTATTGTTGTTTTCTTGCTTGGTTTCATGAGTTACGTTCGCTTGTTCGGTTGTATCCGAGGTTGAATAATTACTGGATAATTCCCTTGAAACTCGTTTTAAATGGTCAATATGAACTTGTTTCTCATCTCCACTTGACAGTGCCTAAATTAAAATTTTGTTTGCTTTTATGTTAATTACTCTGTATGGGCCCTCAAATTTGGGGGAAAATTTATTGTCTCTCGTATGAATGATACCATAAACAATGTCTCCTAAGCTGATAGGCGAATCTCGTGCCTTTTTATAAAATGACTCCGTCATTTCTTCCTCGGACATCGTTAATTGTTTTTTGACTCTTTTATGTATGTCCTGAAATTCACGTAAACGGAGTTTAGAGTAATCATCGTAGTTGTATATAGGCATGCTGTCACCTTCTAGGAGCTCATATGGTAGTTTTTTATCTGTCCCATATATAATGAAATGTGGTGTGTCACCTATGGATTTATTTATAGATCCATTAATTGAGGCTTCCACTCTGGGAATCCAATCATCCCAGCTTGCATTATTTTCACTGGGAATGTGTCGTAGCACATCTAATACTTTTTTGTTTTGTCTCTCTACTAACCCATTAGATGCTGGGTGATAGGCCAAAACGTTAACCTTTTTGATGTTGTATTGTTTACATATTTCTTGTAAGATATCAGAATTAAATTCTCCTCCATTATCACTTATTAGTACCTTTGGGGTAATAAAGCGACATATTACATTATCTATTATTGCCTTTACTACTGTCTCTGCTGTTTTATCTTTAATTGGGGCTAAAATTAGATAACGGAAAAAATGATCCGTTGCTACGAATAGGTATTGGTTATTATTGTATGATAATGGCATCTTGAGTAAATCAACCGCGAAAACGTCCCATGGTTGATGTGGTACAGGGTAATTACCCATCGGTGTAGGTGTGATTGGGTATCCTTTGTGTTTTGCACATGATTCGCATCTGTCTTTATGATTGTTTATATCTTTTCGTAATGTTGGCCAGTAATATAACAACTGGGCTTGTTTGAATGTCCTATCTTTTCCAGGATGTCCTGCATGTGGGCTATCGTGTATCGTTCTTAATACTTGAGGTATCATGTCATTTGGTTCTACCAATTTGTTAGTATTTCTTTGGCGTTTTGGTTGTCCTGGATTGATCTTGTATAAAGTATTATTGACTATTGTGAATTATTCTAGTGGTACATGTAGTTTGGGTAATTGTATGTCATCTCCACTTTCTAACTTGTATATAACTTTAGACCATGTTGGATCAAGTCTTTGTGCTTTTGCGATATCATCATGGTTAGGGAAGTCTCCTTTGAGATCTAATGCAGCGACCTGAATTGTGTTCTGGTTCCTAGATAATGCGTCAGCTACTAGATTTATTTTGCCTTGTATATAATGAATATGTACATTGTAGTTTTCGACTGTACATTTCCATCTTGCTCTCCTCCCAGAGAGGAGTTTTTCTTTAAACATACCCACTAGCGGTTTATGGTCGGTGAATAAGTGTTTTTCGTAACCAATTGCCAAATCTCGAAACTTTTGTAATGCAAAAACCACTGCAAGTGCCTCTAATTCTTTTGTGCAATAATTTTTCTCTGCACCTTTTGTTTGTCTGCTGGCAAATGCAATTGGTTGATTCTGTCCTCTTTTATCTTCTTGCATCAGTACAGTCCCCTAATCCTTTAACTGATGCATCTGCACATATAATAAATGATTTTGTGAAATCCGGGTATGCCAAACAAGGTGCATTTGTTAGTTTAATTTTTAATTTGTTCTGGTTTTTGTTCTTCTTCCCATTGGAATATAGCATCTTTTTTGAGTAGTTGGAATAGAGGAAAGGCTATATGAGAGAATTGTGGTATGAATGACCTATAGTACCCAGCTAGACCTAAAAATTGTCTAACTTCGTCATTCGTAGTGGGTTCAGGAAAATCTCTCACTGCTTGCATCTTGTCATCACTGGTGTGAATACTATTAGAACTTAATATGTGGCCTAAGAAATTTATTTCCATAAAGCAAAGTTTGCATTTAGGTAGCTTAATTTTTTAACGAGCATCACCAAGCTTTTGTAAGAGTAGGTCTAATTTCTGGAGATGTTCTGTGATATCTTTTGTTGCAATTATAATATCAAGATAAACAAATATTCCTTGTCCTAAAATTCTGGACAATACGTAACTCATAAGACGCTGGAATGTGTCCTGGGCTGTCCTCAGTCCCATGGGCATCTTTCTATACTGATAGTGTCCTCTATTTGTGGAAAAGGCAGTGTACTGTATTTACGTGACTCCTGTTCAACAGGAATTTGATAATAACCACTTAGCAGGTCGATCGTGGAAAATACATTATTTTCTGGTCCAATATTCTGTAGGATGTTGCTTAGCAATGGCATGGGAAATCGGTCTGGGATTGTGAGATTGTTTAGTTTACGGTAAATCTACTATCGCACACATTTCTCCATTTCGTTTTTTGGGCACGAAGAATAATGGGGCATTCCACGGGGAGACTGATGGCTCAATAATTCCAAGTTTTAACATTTCATCGACACACTGGTTTGCGAGTGTACGCTGAGATTGTGGGATCCGGTAGGCCATTTCAAAAATTGGTGGTGTATCTGGGTGCACATTAATCTTGTGATTAATCAGATTAGAACACCCTAATTGCTCTCCGGGTAATGCTACGGTGTCCCTGTGTATTTCCAACAGGGTTAACAAATAATTTTCTTCATCAAATTCACTTGAGTGAATTAAATTCTCTTTTATGCTTTCTCTATCCGTAGATTTTATCTCACTTGTCAGTCACGCTACAACTATTTCCTTCACAGGGGCGGGACATTTTTCAATATCAACTATGCAAGTCTCCTTTTTCAACTGTACATCCCCATTCATGTGATTAATTATGAATATCTGAGTTTGCCCATCGTTGTTCATCTGACATAATGCGTTTCTACTGACAATCCTTTTACTTTACATAATTCTTCTAAGAAAAGAACAGTACTATTCTGTAATTTGCTCTTTATGGTAACTTTCATATAGGAAATAGGTGGTATAACTAAATCATTGGTGAGATGGGCGGGAAAAACTGATAAATCAGTACTGTTACCTGGGTTTCTAATCCTGGAGGCTGAGGGGGGGAGGGTGAGTGGATCTATACACTCATCTGTTTGTGTATGTTTGTTTAACCTTTGAATATTACCAATTCTTTTTGGTTCTCTTTTACTAATCGGTGAGGGCTCTGATGGTATTTCCTCTATGAAATCATTGTCAAAGTCTATTCCATTCATTTGTGAGAGTAAAGTTATTTTCTCTGTTCTCATGCATCTTAAGCTAGTAACATATGAGCTTTAATTGCTAAGTTTCAACGATATAGAAAAATGCAGAGATTGGTCTTGTAGTCTCTGTGAAACTGATGTTAAACCGTATCATACCTTTTACTGTGATTTGTTTTCCATCTACTGTATGTAAGTCTAAATCAGATTCTTCCAGAAAAGTTACTTTCTTCTTATTTCTAAAAATTATATTTATTTCTTCTTGTGTTATTAAGTTCACTGGAAAGCCTGTGTCTAAAAATAAGGAAACGTTTTGATCCTCACATACAGCTGGTATTAAAGATACACTCATTTCCCAACATGCCTCCTATGTGAATTTTAGACTTGCTTTTCTTTACGTTTGTTCGTTTTATGTCGTGACTTGGTCATTCTTTTCCTTTACTTGTTTTGTTTTTATTCTTCTTGCTGCTGCTTGAAGTTGTGTGAAGAAGATTATAGAGTTGTCTTGTAGACTTGTTGTTTGCAGTTAATTGTAGGGCTTGTTGATCCTCACTCATAGCTCGTCGATGCTACTGTATGCTCGTAGACTCGTAGACTTCTAGGTTCGTAGACTTGTTGACTCGTTCCTCCCATTGTATACTCGCTTGCTTGATCGTATAATTGTAGTAATGTAGAATCAGCTGTAGAACTGGAGCTGACAGTTTCGCTTGCTTTTGTAGAAATGATGTTCAGTAGATGTAGAGTCGATCGATACTGCCACCATTTAATGTTGGAACCTCGTAGCCAACATCTATATATATGTAACTCTTAATTCTTGTAATAGGTGAGTCTTGAGTTTTGGTTAAAGTTATTTTGGTAATTGAAGAGCTGGAGGAGTTAAAGATGAATACAGGGAGTTGATCTTGATTTATTATCTTCAGAGAAAGTCTAAGTTGAGCAGTGTATGTATTATACAGAGACTAATATACTAAGTAAGTCTAGTTGGACCCCTCTTCTTATTCGCTTTCTCCACTACCTGCCAGTTCTATGGCCAGTCTCCTTCTGAGCTCAGATTCCTACATTCTCGTGTAGCAGGGGTCATGTCACGTGTGCTCTACTGTCGTGGAAGCTTCTAGAATACTGTATGTCTGTGTGTATGTGCTGCTTCCGGTGTATGATCAACATTCCTTCACTTAAAAAGTTGCAAGCTAATTTCCCGTTCCCACACCTTGTCTGGTGCTCTGTCTATCTATCTATCTATCAATCTATCCATCATGCTTTCTGTTATGATTTGAATGTATGATATGGAGTCCTGACATCACCTCTTCATTCCAATATGCTGTTCCTTGCACCCTTTTTCGTCTTCTCTTCACACAACACCTCACATGCAGCACAGATTTCCTCTGCAAGTATCTTGCACACACCTTCCACGTCCCCCATCTGCTCCAAATCATATTTACCGACGGCTGAAGAGTCACACTATCGTGACCATGAAATAGGATTCAAAAACCCACACTGGTAGATGAAAAAAGATGTATTCCAAACAGTTTCGGCGAGAGCTGTAGATCCACTGAAGAGGGCGACAGCTGTCGCCGAAACTATTTGGAATACATCTGTTTTCGTCTGCCAGTGTAGGTTTTTGTATAATATTTACCGAATTGCTCCTCCACTTCTCTCTTCTATTCTGCCTTTTTTTCCATCCTTTTCTAACCTTTCCATCCTCCTTGTATGAAACTACTTGCTCCTGTCCTTCCATTCTTCAATTCCTCAGCTTCATTTCAACCTTGGCTTTCACTAACACCAAGTTGTGATCATAAAGTCCACTCCTCCAACCTCTATATGCTCTTGCATCCATTACATACCCTCACATTCTGTTCATTCAATCAACAAATGTCAGTAAAGAAAAATAATATCTCAGGAAAAAAAAAAAAACAGCAGAGCCTTTTGCATCTCAGATAATGGCGAAATATGTAAAATATGTCGGGAATTTTAGCTATCTTGCAAGAGTGCTCACAGATAAACATAACACTGATGCAGATGTCATTGCTCAAATCAACCACGCATCAACATCTTTTAGGCGTCTCAGATCCAGTCTTTGAAACCATCGACTTCAGAAGCGAGATGAGGTATCAGTGCACCCGAAAGCACTAATTTCTACCCCCCTAGTAGCCAGAGTCGAGGCCAGTGAGCGATTAGGCAATCGAACTCCCCACATCCACTGCCCCTACCCCAACCCCAGTGTAAACATTGTTGGACAGATGTGGAATGGCCAAAGCTGGTGATGTTACAATGTATCATGGTTGTTTTATATCAATCAGAACCAGTAGGGGAGGGTATATAAAGGTATTTAATATGTAACACTGTGCTGCTTTCCACAACATATGAGAAAGCAACGAAAATGATAGAAGGCCTACAATGTATTATGTGTTATTGTCTATATACTTACGTCCTATATTATATTGTTACAAATAAGTATAGTATAGTAAAGAATATCTGTTGAAAGGTATGATGCATTTTCTCATACATTCTCACTCCCACCTCAACCTCCCGTCACTCTGGGTTCCTGTCTCCACCAAAAGCCTCTCTTACCCTCTCATCCTTCATTCCCACCCATTATTAATAACAAAGACAGTGATGAAATGATCCAGCATGTATTGATCATATTAATATTATCATACACCACTCTATTAAGCACCAACAAATCAATAACATGCAATACTTCGGTATAACTGCCAACTATTTCATCCTGTTGTAAGCTGTTATGTGATATACCCACTACAAGTTGGACATTATGTTACAAGGACATACAGTTGTTTATCGTTAACACAGGTTACGTGTGGTTTTGAAAGTCCATTAATTCATATTAACGTGGCAATTTACAGTAAGCCTTACATTATAAGCATGTAAGGTTTATGTTCCTGTCATTATTGGATGAATGAAATGAATCAGGGATCGGCTATGACGAACCACAAGCTCTCTGCTTTAACGGAAATATTCCGTCCTCTTGTCGCAACAGTGACACAATGTCATTATGTATATGACTGACACACATTCAATCGTATACATAATGACACTGTGTCACTATTGCGACAAGGGGTCAGAATATTTTCGTTAAAGCAGAGTTTGTGGTTTGTCATAGCCGATCCCTCATTCGTTTTGTTCATCCAATAATGACAGGAAGCTAAACCTTTCGCATTTATAATGTAAGGCTTAAATTGCCAAGTTAATATGAATTAACCCACTGCACCCTGTTGACGCACATATACGTCCGAACGTTCTATCACTGTGACTCCCATGATGTATTTAAACACACCGCAATTGCAAGGTCTGTCATTTGCACATTTTTCAAATTTCGCGCATGATTTTTGGTACATATACACGGCACACCTTCATCTGCAAGATGCCAGGCAGGGACAATGTCTTACCCTGCATGACCTCCCCCCCCCCCGCACCCCATTGTCTCGGCAATTCAACTGTTACCAGTGACCAGGCCAGTAAAGACATGTCGTGCCATGGTACGAAGTTCAAGGCCAGAGTGATTCCCCAATCGATGACAATGTGGAGGGCAAAGTTTACGTAGCACTAGAGAAAGAAACAATCAGAAATGATGATCAGGTTATGTCGCCAAAAAAGGTCATGTATGTTGATGTGTTTGGTGAGTGAAACAATGCTTATATTGCCTGTATTACTGTGTGAAAACCAATATACTCTCGTACTACATATAAATTCGTACCAAATAAATAAATAAATACCGTTTATGAGTGGTGTGGAATAGTTACCCTCCCATAGAACTCATTTTGTTTCGAGGCAGCCTAATAGAAAACCCAGGAAGGTAAGGGGTACTGCTACCTGTATCGAGTATTATAAACCTCAGGTGAGCGATTCCTCTATGAATTTTCGATGTTTCTCACCAAAAGCGGAGGTTTGAGCCCCCCCAAAATTTTTTTTGGCAAAATTGGTCGGGTTTTGGGGGAGTCAGTGGTGGAAAATTGGTCAGGATGGGGCGGGTTAATGGACGTCCAAAACCATTCATAACATGTGTTAACGATAAACAACCGTATGTCCTTGTAACACAAGGTCCAACTTGCAATGTATATATCACATAACGGCTTACAACTAGTTGAAATAGTTGACAGGTATACCCATTGATTTGTTGGTGCTTAATACAGAGGTGGATGATAATATGATCAATACCTGACGGATCATTTCATCTTTATCTTAATTTTTGTTGGTTGACAAAGGGTAAGAGAGGGAGATGAGAGGGTAAGAGAGACATTTGGTGGAGACAGGAACCCAGAAAGATGGGTGGTGGAGATGGGACCAAGAATGTATGAGAAAAGACATCATATCTTTCGACAGATGCTGTTCACTATATTATACTTCTTTGTAACATAATATGGGACGTAAGTATATAGACAATAACACATATACATTGTAGGTCTTCTTTCATTTTCTTGCCTTTCTTATATGTTATGGATAACAACACAGTATTACACATTAAATACCTTTTTATACTTATCCCTGCTGGTTCTGATTGTCTATAAAAGCAATCATGACACACTGTAACATCACCAACTTTGGCCGTTCCACATCTATCTGACAACGTTTACAATGGAGCTGGGGTAGAGGCCATGGGTGTGGGGTGTTTGATCGCCTGGTCGCTCACTGGCCGCGACTCTGGCTACTAGGCAGGGGAGAAATTAGTGCTTTCGGGTGTACATATGACTGTAAACCTCTCCACGTTCTTATGCGTTGCCAATCCTCGACTGCTTACCAGAGTCACATCTAACAGCTTGTGTTGTTTCACATCCGATGATTATAGCTCATTCTAGGATTCACTTGGGAAGATTAAATCCTTCACTCAAAAGTTATCCAGCGGGCTAAGTCAACCAGCATACTAAGCATGCTGGCAATTGAAAAAAAAATGCCGAGATGGGTTGGACACTTGTTCTGCATGCCTGAGTACCGCCTTCCTCGCCAGGTTCTGTATGACCAACTTCCTGCTGCACATCACAACCCAAGCGGACAGAAGATGTACAGTATAAAAATCATATAAAGACAGTTCAGAAGAAATTGAAATTTATACCAAAAGGTCTTGAAACCAACACCTCTGACAGGAAACAAAGGCAAGCCCTCTGGAGTGAAAGAACCATGCATCTCGAAGAACCTCGAAACCTGGCCAGAGATGGCATAGGCAACAGAGGTACAACCAAAACAAAATTCTCCCAGCAAACACGGACTTGACATGCCGACTGCGTTGCAAAGTCTGAGAATCCATGTTTGGTATGCACAGTCACACTTGTTGACACTAAAGATAATTCCAGTGAGTATAGAAACCGTCGTAATCTGTAGCAGAAGGACAGCTCTAAGTAAGTGTGCATGTGTGTGTGTGTGTGTGTGTGTGTGTGTGTGTGTGTGTGTTTGTGTGTGTGTGTGTGTTCCCTAATTGTTCTTACCTAATTGTATCTTTACAGGAATGAGTCAAGCTCGTACTGTCCCGTGTCTTAAACCATATTTATCGTACATATCCTTAAATTTGTGAATTGTTTTGGCACACTATTTCATTCGGTAGTGCATTCCATTAATCAATTGCTCTGTTTGGGAAACTGAATTTTCTTACGTCTTTATCACCTCTCTTCTTATGCAGTTTTTTGCAGTGTCCTCATGCTGATGCTTCTCCATATGTTAAGTAATCATTTATGTCTATTTTCTCCTTCCCTGATATGCACTTATATAGCATTATCATGTCACCTTTTTTCCTTCTCTCCTGTAGTGTTGGTAGATTCAGTTTATTTAGTCTTTCTTCGTAGCTTAGGTCCCTTAAGCTTGCTATCCATCTTGTAGCGGCCCTTTGAACTTTTTCAGTCTTGTCTATGTGCTTTTTGAGATGAGGACTCCAGACTATTGATGCATATTCCAGGGTTGGTCTAATGAATGATCAAAATTTTCCTTCTTAGCATGTCTTCATTTATGTATGCGAATGCTATTCTCATATTTGCAAGCAGTGTATACATGTTCCATACCTTCTCGCTGATGCGGTCAGCCGGAGACAGTCTGTTATTGATAATCACACCTAGGTCTTTGTCTCTTTCTGATGTGTATAGGGTTTTATTTCCTAACTTATAATCCCAATCAGGTCTTTTTCCACTTTTACCAAACTTGATTACATGACACTTGTCCACATTGAATTCCATTTGCCATGTACTACTTCCTTCATGAAGTTTATTTAACTCTTCTTGTAGCTCTTTACAAGAGTCTATGTTAGTAATTCTCCTTTGTATTTTTGCATCATCTGCAAACATATTCAGATAGCTCTCATTTCCAGTGTTACTGTTTATATCATTTATATACACTAAAAACATGATTCGTGCCAGCATGAACTCTGTGGTACTCCACTAGTCACTTCTTTCCATGATGAGTAGTTTCCTCTTAGTACTGTTCTCATTTCTCTTTTTATGAGAAAGTCTTGCATCCAACAAAACAGTTTGCCTCGAATTCCTCCTTAATGGTACAGTTTCCATAAAAGTGTTTGGTGTGGTACTGTGTCAAAAGCTTTCTTGAAATCTAAATAGATACTGTCCACCCATCCTTCCGTTTCCTGTATTATGTTTGTTACTCTGTCGTAGTAGCTCAACAGATTAGTAACACATGATTTTCCTTTTCTGAAACCAAACTGTCTTTCTGTTATCATACTGTGTTCTTCTAGATGATTTACCCAAGCTTTTCTTATAAGCTTTTCTAATACCTTGCTTACAACACTGGTCAGTGATACTGGTCGGTAGTTGAGTGGATTTTGTCTATTTCCTTTCTTGAATAAGGGGACAAAATTTGCTTTTTTCCAAATATCAGGTAGTTTACCTTGACTCAAGGATTTCTTGAAAATTAAAAATAATGGTTTACTTAACTCCTTTGCACATTCTCGTAGTACCCAACATGAAATTTCATCAGGACCACTTTCTTTTCCTCTGTCTAATCTACTTAACTCCTCCTGTATTACTTTTTCTGCTATTTGTATATCTGGTAGTATGTGTGGACATACATGTTCCACATAGTCCCTCTCAAATTTTTTTTCTTCTGTAAAAACTAATTGGAAATTCTTATTTAGTGCTTCACAAATATCTTTCTCTTGTGTATAAATGATTCCTTCGTCCGTAATTGTTTGTATTATATCTTTTACTTTGGTTTTGCTTCTGATATACTGTAGCTGTAAAACAGCTTTGGTTGATCACTACGTTTATTTATTATATCCTCCTCAAACTGTTTTTGGGCTTCCCTCCTTATTCTTGTATAATCGTTTCTTGCCTGCTTGTAATTATTATACGCCCTTTCACTATTATGTCTTCTGTATCTATTCCACAACAAATCTCTTCTTTCTTTTGATTTTTTACATTCTGTATTGAACCATTTCTGTATTTTCTTATCTGCTTCTTTGTGCTGTGGGATGTACTTCTGGACTCCTATTTCATAAAATTCACAGAACTTTTTATATACAACATTTAAATCTTGTCCTCTAAGCTCATTTTCCCAATCAACTTCTAAGAAATACTTCTTTAGGTCTTGATAATTTCCTTTTTATAGTTTAGGTTCTTTTTGTAACTGTCATTGCTGTTTACTATGTCATATGCTATCCTGAAGTTATGATTTAGTACTGCATGATCCCTTTTGCCAAGTGGAGGGTGATATATTAAACTGTCAATATCATTTTCTTCCCTAGTAAATATTAGATCTAGCACTGAAGGTACATCAAGTCCTCTTTTTCTGGTGGTTTCCCTCACATGTTGCGTTAGGAAGAACTCTTGTACGAGATCCAGGAGCTTTTGGACCCAACAGCTTTCTTGGCTAATTATATATAGAGTATTCCAATTTATATTTGTATTGAAATCCCCAGTTAGCATAATTCTTTCTGATTTCTCTTCCATTTTAAGTAGTAATGATCTTAAACTCTGAATTATACTCTCTGCCAGGTCCTCATATTCATCTCTTTCCCATGTGTTTGATCTGGGTGGCATGTACAAATTGGCTACAATTACTTTACCTTCAGATATGTTGATCTCTACTGCAATCAGTTTTACTTGTGATGGTATATCTAGCTTTATTTCATTGACTTTTAGATTTTTCTTAGTTAATATTATAATTCCTCCTCCTTTTTTTAAATTTCTGTCTCTTCTCCATATATTGTATTCCTCGAAGTTTAGTATGTCATTGGATATCCTTGGTGTTAATTTTGTTTCAGTTAGGCATATTATTTGTGGTTCATTTTCTCTGACATAATCATTCATCTCTAGTAATTTAGATACCATTCCATCTACATTTGAGTACATCAACTTTATCATCTTGTTTATATACTTGTCATGACCTGGTTCTACTACCTTCCTCCTTTTTATTCAATCTTGTTTGTGTACCACTTTCGTACCTGCAATCCTATTACTTTGTAAAAAAAATTCTTCTTGTCCTCTTCTGATCTTCCCTCATTTTTTGTTTTTGCTTCCTCCCTTTTCTCTTTCAGTAATTCCAGTTCCTCTTGTGTTAGGCATCTTTTTATCCATATATTTTTGAATTCCTCTTTTTCCATAAGATTCTTTGCATTTTTTGGTATCTCTTCCACAGTGTTTACACTCTGGAAAGTCACCTTTAGAGGTCTAGTCTTGCTTTTCTCATATTTCCCTAACCTTTTGTGTTCCTCTATGTCTTAACTACAGATTTCCTCTGATACTTCTTTCAGTAAGCTCATTACATTTGCCATCTCCTTTTTGTCTCTTGTGATCTTGTTTGTTACTTCTTCTTCTTCTATACCAGTGATTACTATAGATTTGTTTATATCTACTGAATCTCTGACTAACTTTGGATTGTTTTGGATTATTCTTTTCACTTCCTTTTTAATGCTTTTTTCCTCCACCCTTGTTTCTAAGTCTTTCTTTACTTTCACCATTTCAGCATACGTGGTTTCCACATCATTTTTGTAGCTTTGCACAGCTTCATTCACCTGTGTTATCTTCTCAATATCACTGCTCTGGTCAATAAGACTACTTACTTGCCTAATTGTCTCTGTGTCATTTTTGAACTCTTCCATAACACTCTCGTGATTGACTACTGTACTTGCCATTTCACTCATTGTCTTCCTAAGTGTACTCAATTCCACTGTTAGTTCACTGATGTGTGTGTGTGTGTGTGTACTACTTGTTGATATTTATATCGTATCGTGAAGCTAATATCTACTCCATGAAATCACCGTAATGTTTAGTGGCTTATTATTCACTGTGATTACCATGGATATCATTATTCTTCTGCTTTAATTAGAATATTTCATATCACAACATCCCTATAGTCCATTCCAAGGGGATATCTTCGCTGGCCACGCCCTCTTTCCTCTCCGTTAGTCGTACTTGGTGGACAGTTATCATATGGCTGGCAACGCCTTCCTGTCACTACAGTCACTTTCAAACCGATACCGGTTATTATAACATCATCAAAGTTCTCTGTCTGAATGCAGTGCTACTGCCACCTTGAACGTAATATTTTTTTTTTTAAAATAATTATTCTGCCTTCGCGAAAAGCAACCACTATCCATGATCTATATAGTTTCCAGTAGCCTAATGACAAATTTAAGTGCACCAGCAGGCCTGCCGGGACTGCGCTACCACTTTTCCCTCCATCACTGCACCTGAACCAACAGTCCCTACATCACGGTCCTTGCATCAACTGTTCAGGCACCAACTGTCCCTGCACCACTTTCCATGCATCATTCTCCCTGCACCTGTTTCCCTGCATTACTGTCCCTGCACCACCACTTTCCCTGCACCACAACTGCCCTCACCATCATCAACGTCAATGCACCACTGCCACCCTCCCTGCATTACCACTGTCCCTTCACCACTACTGTCACTGTCCCTGCACCACTGCTTTCCCTGCACCACTACTGTCCCTGTATCACTACTCCTCCTCCACCACTACTGTCCTTGCACCACCACTGTCTCTGTATCACTACTTTCTCTGTACAACTACTCTCCCTCCACCATCAATATCTCTGCACCACCATTGTCTCAGTACCACCACCGTCCCTGTACCACCACTTACCCTTGTGCAACCGCTGCCTCTGCACCATCACTATATCTGCAGCACCATTGTCCTAGCATCATTGTCCCAGCACCACCACTGCACCTGTACCACCACTGCTCTAAAACCACTGTACGTGCACCACGACTGTACCTGCACCACCACTGCCCCAAAACCACTGTACGTGCACCACCATTACCCCAAAACCACTGTACGTGCACCACCACTGTATCTGTACAACCATGGCACCTGCATCATTGTACCTGTGTAACACTGCCTCTGCACACCACCGTCCCTGCACCACATCTGTATCTGTACCACTGCCCACAATTCTGTGATATTCAGACATCGAATCCTCGAACCGGGTTATATGAGACTGGCTATTATACTAGTTTATTCCCGATGCTCTTCAGGCTGGCCAGAATGTTGGACATAGTTTATTTTCCTCTTGTATTTCTTCAACCAACAAGATACTGGGGGACCTGTACCGAAATTCTATTCCTGCATATCGTACTGTAGAGGTGGACTGTTTCCTAGGAAGGCCTGAATATCTGCTTGTCTGTCTGCTATTCATGACCAGTTCTCAAGCTGGGGGTCAGGATATACATGAGTACAGGTATGGGTCTCAGAAAGGTCATGGACAGCATATAAACAGGTTGTGGGGTTCAGGTATGGAGGTTCAGTCCTCGATCCTGACTCCATGCCAAAAAGTTTCTCACAGACACCATGATATAAATGCGGAAATTTATATGAGAGTAGACTAAGACGAAAGTAATTAACAGATACGTTTGAGATTTCGGTGGAAGGGTACCGCTCCCTACCCTTTACCCCTCCCAGGGAAGAAAGGGTGGACA
>NC_137041.1:18595143-18627643 GCF_032717465.1 Coenobita brevimanus
AATGACCAAAGCAGAAGTTCACCATCCGCCGTCAGAGACCGAGGAGGAACGGGACTCTTCTGACTCAGTCTCCATGGTCAAGGATGCGTCGACCGACTACTCGGCCGAGGAAGAGGTCACTGAGTCCTCCCTTCCTCTGGCAGTGGAAGGCAACCCATCTCGCCCTCCAATCATGGACCACAAGGATCGGCTAGCCATATACTCCTACCGACACTTCCTGACTCTAGCCACCTACTCCCGGTCGTACCAACTCGAAGCCATGATCTACTCCAACCTCTACAGTCTGCTCCAGGCTGCTGACCTGGGTGAGGAGGTTACATTCGTTTTGATTCTCAGGGAGGAAGAGATGCATTTAGCCAATCTCCGAGCATTCTATTATATGCTTCCTTCACGCTTGGCTCCCTTTACTGGGCGTTTCATGTGATGCCTGATAAATTTTTTTTTTAAGTTTCCATTGTGTTTTTTAATAGTATTTGGACTAATACCCCTAATTGTGGGTGCTGGACATATAGTTACCCCCCCCCAAAAAAAAAAAAAACTATCAGATACAGCCTGAAGATGGAACAAGATAGTTTCGAAAAGTCACTGCCCTTCGGGGAACTCCTGAGGAAACTCCAAGAAGACCACCAAAAAATTGTACGGCAAATAGAAACTGTACATAAGAAAATCGATAAAGGAGTATGTGCCATAACTTTTAACCTAGTATGCCTCCAAGGAAATATTCTACCTGGCTACACCAACATATCCATCTATCTATCTATCTATATGATATATATATATATATATATATATATATATATATATATATATATATATATCATATACATAGATTTTTTTTTTATGCGAGGAAGAAGGAACCAAAGGCCATGAGCCCACAGTAACAGTTCCCTCCAAGAGAAAAACAAAATACAATATAGAGCCAAATTAAAGATCCGATCATTTTGAGATGCCTGGACACACTGCGTTTGAAAGACTGGAGATCATAGGCAGGAGGAAATACAGACAGAGGGAGACAATTCCAGAGCTGACCTATTGCATAAATGAAAGACTGGGAGTAACGGTTAACTCTTGCATTAGAGAGTTGGACAGAAAAAGGATGAGAGTTTGCTGCCAGACGGGTGCTACGCGCCCGTCGTAGAGGTGGAGGAATGCAAGCAGACAGTTCAGAGGAGCAGTGACCATTAAAGTAGCGATAGAAAAGAGATAAAGATGCAACAGTGCGGCGAAGAGACAGAGGTTGAAGGGAGTCAGTAAGAGGAGGAGAGTTAATGAGACGAAATGCCTTTGACTCCACCCTATTGAGAAGAGCTGTATGTGGGGAGCCTCCCCACACATGAGAGTTGTACTCCACACAGGGGCGGATAAAACCCCTGTATAGAGTCAACAGTTGTGCAGGGGTAAAGAAAGAGCGGAGTCGGCTTAGCACACCCAATCTCTTGGAAGCAGATTTTACAAGAGATGTAATATGATCTTTCCAAGATAAGTCCCGAGTAAATGAAACCCCAAGCATGTTCAAGGATGATGCAGGATTAAGCTGAATATTATTAAACATTAGTGGGTATACCTGTGGAAGATTTTGTCGGGTTGATAGGTGTAAGAACTGAGTCTTAGATGCATTAAAGACAACCATATTATTTTTACCCCAGTCAGAGATACGAGCCAAATCAGACATTAGGTGTGCCACAGCCTCATCCCTTGCTTGTTGAAGTAACTGTTGAGATGGGCGTTGCGGGAACCGAATGGAAAGGTGAAGGGTGGAGTCGTCAGCGTATGAGTGGATAGGGTTAGATGTACAGCTTAGAAGATCATTGATGAATAAAAGGAAGAGAGTTGGTGATAGATAGATATAGATAGATAGATATAGATCTATCTATCTATCTATCTATCTATCTATCTATCTATATATATATAAAATCATCATCATCATCATCATCAGCCGTTTGAGCATCCACTGCAGGACCGGCCTATCCCGACCGAAGTCGGGACGATACAGCCAATGTATCTCTACCAAGTGGCTTAGGCTGTCTGGTAGAGATTGTATGAAGGGTGAGAAGTGCTTGTAAGTGTACCGTAATTGTAGTGTTGGAGTGGCTTTGGATGTGCGTGTAGTCTGTGAACCAAGTGTGTGTATATATATATATATATATATATATATATATATATATATATATATATATATATATATATATATATATATAGTAGAGAGAGAGAGAGAGAGAGAGAGAGAGAGATGTACCATATGGACACATAGATAGATAAATAGCCCGTTCATTTCGAAAAAAAATTCCTCATATCAAGAAAATGGTGGGAAGGTAGCAAGGACCAAGGACAAAATATATCCTGATGACGATAACCTACATATTAATAAATGTTTTGTTTTCTCCTACAGGTTCACCTCTCACCAGCTTCCTCAACAGTGGTAACAGTTTCTGGTTTCCTTCTACTTGTTTAGTTTTTTTAATTATTTACGAATTTAATGCCTCTGCTGCCTTGCACACAAATATTTATTATTATCTTTAGCCTAAAACCAGACGGTGTTTTACACGTGTGGCAACAGTGAAGAGGCAGTAATTTAGTTTTTACCAAAAATTAAATTATTATTTTTTCCATGATCTAAGCAATGATTCGCAGACATATGCGATAATATCTTGGAACGTATTCTGGTGGATTGCTTTGATTAAGTGTAGGTCACATTTCCCAGGAATTACAGTTAAGAAAATTATATATAGATAGATAGATTGATAGATATACATAGATAAATAGATAGATATAGTTATAGATACATACATACATACATACATGCATACATAGACAGATAGACAGGTAGATTGGCAGATTCATTTTATCGGAAATTGTATGTTTGCCTGAAGTGAAGTCTGCTTCAGTAAGTGATTTGATAGGCCAGTTGTTAATGCAAAAAGCACTCTCCATCAACATGATCATAGTTCCATTAGCTTATGTTTCCTTCCTGGTCAAATTTTTTCAGTAATATAATACAGCATCTACCACTTTTTTTTTTTATATTAACCTGGACATAATCAACATGAGTTTTAACAGAAATAATATATAATCACTAGGAAGATAACCTAGCTAGGATGCATTTTATTAGCCATAATACAGAACCTCTCTGAACATAAGCAACTTAAAATATGCTTTAATAGCCCTAATATAATTTCTCTGGAACTAACCACCCTAAAAAAAGAAAATCAGGCACGATATGTAACCACCCAGGACATACCAAGCGTAAAATAAGCAGTAACAAGTATGACAAATACCCACTCTGGACATAACTAACTTGAAATATGCTTTAACATTCATAATACTATAACTACTCTGGACACTGGAAAGCCTAACCTAGTAAAAGTTTTCAAAGTCACACTAACTATCCACTCAGTACACAAGTCAACCTAACATAAGCTTTAAGAGTTATAATATATAACCACTGGACGCAGTCAACCTAAGTTTTAACAGCTATAGCAACATATAACCACTCTCTACACAGCCATAATAGCATAAGTTTTAACAGCCATAATATACAACCACTGGACGCAGACTATCTTACATAAGTTTGAACAGCCCTAATATATAAACACTGGACATAGACAACCTAAGTTTTAACAGCCATGATATAATAAACACTGGACACAGGCAACCCAACATAAGTTTTAACAGCCATAATTTATAACCGGTGGACACAGACAACCCATGATAATTTTAACAGTCTTAATAATATATAGCCACTCTGGAAACAGCCATCCTAACACAGGTTTTTAACAAGCATAATATTCAGCCACTGTGGACCTAACCAAACTAATATAAACTATACCATGGTCAACGTGTGTCCGTCTCAGCGTCCAGTCTGGTGGTAAGCATCGGCGGTAACCTGACCAACGTGACCACTAGCCAGCTGATCACCACACTCCTGAGAGCCGTCTGTCCAGCCACTAGGACACAACAACCAATTACTTTTACAACCTTTGCATTATGCTATACATTCTTTGGTACTTTTACAACCTTTGCATTATGCTATACATTCTTTGGTACCTGTACACACTTGCATTATCTATACATTCTTAGGTACCTTTACATCCTTTGCATTATGGTATACAATCTGTCGTTTAATGTTTACCGTACCTTCCATAAAAACAAAAATCTGTATTGCAAAACATTAAAAATATGCAAAAATTCAATGTAGTTCAATCGTTTGTGTTATTATCTGCCATGATAAGTGTACTCTTTTGTGCACAAAATCTTGCCAGTATTGTTCTTAGTGCTGCCAGGCAATTATATTCTACAGAAGGAAGGTTTTATCATAGTATTATGCCTTTAGACTGGACTGAGATTTCCATGTTTTATTCATTTCTTTGCGTATGAAAAAATATCATGTGCTTTTAATGCACAAAAAAATTTAAAATATAAAATATAATATATATATATATATATATATATATATATATATATATATATATATATGAAAGTGAACATCAGTACTTCGTGATAGTGTTCATGGTACTTGATCATCACTTTCACTAATCTGTACTTTTTTTTTTTTTGTAATAAATAGCACACACACGCATACACACCAAGTCCATGAAAACGGAATTCGGCATCATGATTCGATTATTACATGCATGTAGTGCCAAAGCTACTCATGGTATGCACTGCATCCAGTGCCAATGTGTGCTACATTACAGTATAATCCATATATAAGGAACAGTAACAGGTGTCTTCCTATACTGTCAAACGATAATAACACATAACTATTTACTAATTCCCATATAGCAACACACCGCCTGTGATGGGGACTGAATGGAGGTAGATGGAACCACGTGTATACCAACCCTCCTGAGATATCACTCGTCATTTCAGAGAACATCGACCCCCTCCTGCACGGATACTTGTTGAAGCAGCTATTTGGGTGTAAACAATGGTCACTGAACATGATTGCAGTTAGCTATAATTTATAAGAGTCATGTGCGCTCTCAGCTTGAATATTGCTCACCCTTGTGGAATGGTTGTGGAGAGGTTGCATTAAGACAACTAGACAAAATTCAGAATAAAGCTGTTAGAATCATTAACAACCCTGCCATTACATATTTTTTTTTTTTTTTATGCGAGGAAGAAGGAACCAAAGGCCATGAGCCCGCAGTAACACTTCCCTCCAAGAGAAAAACAAAACACAACAGAGAGCCAAATTCAAGATCCGATCATTTGGAGATGCCTGGACACACTGCGCTTGAAAGACTGGAGATCATAGGCAGCAGGAAATACAGATAGAGGGAGACAGTTCCAGAGCTGACCTGTTGCAAAAATGAAAGACTGGGAGTAACGGTTAACTCTTGCATTAGAGAGTTGGACAGAAAAGGGATGAGAGTTTGCTGCCAGACGGGTGCTACGCGCCCGTCGTAGAGGTGGAGGAATGCAAGCAGACAGTTCAGAGGAGCAATGACCATTAAAGTAGCGATAGAAAAGAGATAAAGATGCAACAGTGCGGCGAAGAGACAGAGGTTGAAGGGAGTCAGTAAGACGAGGAGAGTTAATGAGACGAAAAGCCTTTGACTCCACCCTATTGAGAAGAGCTGTATGTGGGGAGCCTCCCCACACATGAGAAGTTGTACTCCACACAGGGGCGGATAAAACCCCTGTATAGAGTCAACAATTGTGCAGGGGTAAAGAAAGAGCGGAGACGGCTTAGCACACCCAATCTCTTGGAAGCAGATTTTACAAGAGATGTAATATGATCTTTCCAAGATAAGTCCCGAGTAAATGAAACCCCAAGCATGTTCAAGGATGATGCAGGATTAAGCTGAATATTATTAAACATTAATGGGTATACCTGTGGAAGATTATGTCGGGTTGATAGGTGTAAGAACTGAGTCTTAGATGCATTAAAGACAACCATATTATTTTTACCCCAGTCAGAGATACGAGCCAAGTCAGACATTAGGTGTGCCATAGCCTCATCCCTTGTTTCTTGAAGTAACTGTTGAGATGGGCGTTGCGGGAACCGAATGGAAAGGTGAAGGGTGGAGTCATCAGCGTATGAGTGGATAGGGTTAGATGTACAGCTTAGAAGATCTTTGATGAATAAAAGGAAGAGAGTTGGTGATAGGACAGAGCCCTGAGGAACACCACTGTTGATAGATCTAGGAGAAGAACGGTGGCCATCTACAACAGCGGCTATAGAACGACCAGAAAGGAAGCTAGCGATGAAGGCACAGATAGAAGGATAGAAACCGTAGGAGGGCAGTTTGGAAATTAAAGATTTATGCCAGACTCGATCGAAAGCCTTTGAGATGTCAAGTGCAATGGCAAAGCTTTCGCCAAAGTTCCGAAAGGAGGATGACCAGGAGTCTGAAAGGTAGGTGAGAAGATCGCCAGTGGAGCGTCCCTGACGGAACCCATAGTGACGATCGGAAAGAAGGTTGTGATAGGAAAGATGCCTTAAAATTTTTCTATTAAGAATTGACTCGAAAACTTTTGAAATACAGGACGTTAAAGCAATTGGACGATAGTTGGAGGGTTGGGAGTGGTCACCCTTCTTTCAGACTGGCTGAATGAGAGCAAACTTCCAGCAAGAAGGAAAGGTACAAGTTGACAGACAAAGGCGAAAGAGTTTGCCTAGGCAGGGTGTAAGCACAGAAGCACAGTTCTTGAGAACAACAGGAGGGACCCCATCAGGCCCATATGCCTTGTTAGTACTGAGGCCAGAGATGGCAGAAAATACATCAACTGAAGAAATTTTAATGTCAGCCATGAGGAAGTCAGAGGGGGGAAGTGATGGAGGAACAACACCGGAATCGTCTAAGATGGAATTGGAGGAGAAAGTCTGTGCGAAGAGATCTGCTTTATCAGTAGAAGAAATAGCTACAGAACCATCAGAGTAGAAAAGAGGAGGGAAGGATGATGAGGTAAAGTTGTTAGAAAGATTTTTGGCAAGGTGCCAGAAGGAGCGGGAAGAATTCGAGTTGGAGAGTTGAGAGCATTTAGTATGGATGAAATTATTTTTAGTAGAGCGAAGAACAGACTTAGCACGATTCCGGGCAGAAACGTAAAGATGATGTGATTCAGGGGTGGGTTGGCTCCGGTACCTTTTGTAGGCCTTCTCCTTGTTGCGGACAGCATTAGAACAAGCGTGATTAAACCAAGGCTTTCTTGCATTAGTCAAAGGATATGAGAAAGGAATGTATGCTTCCATGTGCGAGAGAATAACCTCCGTAATGTGCAAGGCACACTCAGATGGCTCACGGCCATGGAAGCAATAATCATTCCAGGGAAAATCAAAGAAGTACTGCCTGAGGGCCTCCCAGTCTGCAGCTCCAAAATGCCACAGACGACGTTTCCCTGGAGGGTCCACAGGCCGTACCGGAGTGATAGGACAGGTTAAGGTAATAAGGTTGTGATCGGGGGAGCCCAACGGAGAGAAAAGATTAACAGAGTAAGCAGAAGGATTAGTTGTGAGGAAGAGGTCAAGTATGTTGGAGCTCTCTCCAAGGCGGTCAGGGATACGGGTAGGGTGCTGTACAAGCTGCTCTAGGTCATTAAGGATAGAAAAGATGTAGGCTTGTTCACCAGGTGGATCCGTGAAAGGAGAGGAGAGCCAAAGGTGGTGGTGAACATTGAAATCTCCAAGAATGGAGATTTCAGAGAAAGGAGAAATGGACAGAATGTGTTCCATCGTAGAAGTAAGATAGTCGAAGAATTTTTGATAGTCAGTAGAATTAGGGGATAAGTAAACAGCACAGATATATTTAGTCAGAGAATGACAGGAAAGCCGAAGCCAGAGTGTGGAGAATACAGAAGAGTCAAGTTCAGGAACACGAGAGCAAGATAGGTCGTTGCGTATATATACACAACAGCCACCTTTGGCTTTGAAATGAGTATAGAGAAAGTAGGAGGATACAGAAAAGGGTTTGCTGTCGGTTGCCTCAGACAGCTGAGTCTCTGTTAGAAAAAGAAGGTGAGGTTTAGAGGAGGAGAGGTGGTGTTCGACAGAGCGAAAGTTAGATGAAAGGCCGCGAATGTTGCAGAAATGAAGAAGAAGAGAGTCAGACAGTGGTCCCAGGCACCTCGAGTCATCACCGGGAGAGGGGCAGATGGCGGGGGCATTTATGGTCCCCCCCCCCTGGGGACTCCGAGGCTTGATTAATCGACGCCATTTTGGTAATTTTGAATAGGAAGTGTAGTGTGTACTGTGCATGTAGTTTGGTGAAGATAGTTAGAGAAATTTGTACTGGAGAGCATGCTGGCCTACTCTCTGTGTAACTGAGACACTGAAAAAGTTCAGCAAAGGGGGATGGTCAGGAACTAGTCCTGAGGGCTGATGAAACGGGAGCTCCAGCACTCCCTGTCATCAGCTTTCCATCCACCTCGGGAGTACTGCCCTGCTCGACTGGTGCTACAGTCTACTCCTCCCCTGCAAGTAAGAAGGAATGTTGCCTCCCTTGCATTATTTTACAGATATTTTTTTGGCAAATGCTCAGACGAAGTTGCGTCCATGGTGCCACCTCTCCATGCCTTCCCTCGTGCTACACGGGCATCTGGTAGCGCTCATGACTGGAATGTCACTCAACCATATTGCAGAACTTCTGCCTATCAGAATTCTTTCATTCCCCGAACTGCATCTTTCTGGAACTCGCTTCCCCAGAGTTGTTTTCCTCCAAATTTCAACCTACAACTGTTCAAGTCTAACTGTTACAGATATTTTATGAACAGAGGACACCAGTAATCTGGTGCATGGATTTTTTTTTTCCCAATTTGTTTTTCCTTCCTCCGTTCTGTTATTAAAAAAAAAAAAGAAATTGGTATAGGTCTAATTGAATAACTAAAAAAAAAATTGTCAAGGATGATCTGTTATGAAGCTTCCTATGCCACTTGCAAGAGTCATGCTCCGAGTCATTGTAGGTCACCTCCACACAGTATAGAACAAGTCGCCATGGAAGAGGTGTTACGAAGCTACCTGTGCTGCTTATTGTTTGAACTAGAATTCCAAAGGGTCTTCCTCACCTACACACAACAGAAAATAAATCGCTGAGGAAGAAGTGTTATGAAGCTTTCCTTTCTATATCACTTATAATCCAGATGCTCCTTCATCTCCACACAACAGAGAATCGCCAAGGAATAGCTGTTACGAAGCTTCTTTTCCCACTTACATTCTATCTATCAGTCTATCGTCAGTTACCTTCATTCCGTAGTAGGTGGACACAAATGATCGTATTCATCTCTCTCTCTCTCTCTCCTGCCATCACGCTGCCCTCTCTCCAACATTCACCTCCTTTTCTCATATGCCTTTCCACTCCATCCCTTCCTGCCACCCTCGATCTACCGCTTCTCCTCCCCGCCACCACCTCTCACATACACTGTCCTAAACTCCTTTTATTGTAACTTAGGCTAAAACTGCCATTTTTCTATGTTCAGTACTGAGGTATAACAACAAATCAACACTAAAATTTGGTGTTAGTTATCAAGAAGTGGTATGAAAAGGAGGCAAACCCTTAGCATTGTCATTATTTTCTGGAAGTGAACTACCTGAATAAGCAACGACAGAAAGAAAATTTGGCGTAAGTTAGCTGAAAGACCCTCGTTATTGTCTCAGTCTCCATTGTCTGCAACTGACCAAACAACAGGAACGTTAACCCATATCCTAATCCTTGCCCTCCACACAGCAGAGGCAGAGGAAGCCACTCAACCACAGGCCGCCGATCGCTTCTTGTGGTTCAGGCCTCGTCCTTCAGCCCTTGATGCCAGGAATGCATTCTGTGAGTTCAGGTTACCTTGCCCACAGTATTCTCTCTCTCTCTCTCTCTCTCTCTCTCTCTCTCTCTCTCTCTCTCTCTCTCTCTCTCTCTCTCTCTCTATATATATATATATATATATATGACTTTGTCTGCGTGGCTGGCTGGCAGGCTGAATTAATTGTCTGATATTTTGTACTGAGATTCATGCAAAAAAAACGGTGAGTTTAAACAAATGGCAAACACTTACAGTCCGATGATGGGACATTTCAATTCTGCTCGTAGTACCCTAATGTTTCTCTGGACCCTGCCACTGTGGAAAGTGTCACGCCGAAGTTGGGCAAGAGTCAGTCAGAAATACTTCTATTGTGTTCCTTACTGTTTTTTTTTTTTTTTCCAGTTTCTGCTATCGAAGCGTTTGTCAGTTTAAAATGACACTTTCAGTGAACTGGCAAATCAACGAATAGTCTATGATCATTGTCTTTAGTAAATTATATCCCTTTTTATAAGTAGACTACACACTGATGTACTGTACTTACAGTCAAGACACCTTATGCTGCTGTTTCACTGTAATTAGTATAATGTATCCTGTTTTACCCGTAGACTACACACTGATGCTGGTAAAGTCATATGTCTCCAATTTTGTGTGAAGATTTTTTAACTCTCACTGTGGGAACAACTGCAGTATTTTATTGAAGCAAATGACAAACATTTTTGTTCAGCTGAGTGAGTCCTGGAACGCTGAAAGTGTCATTACTGTCACCAGTAACCCTCTCATGATGGGACCTACCCAGTTAACGTATTCCAGTTCCTGACAATAATTTTATTCAGCTGAAAATGAGTCATAAAAGCCTGAGAGGATTCAGATCACCGAACCATAACGGAGGTTTTGACTGGACTATTTCATGTCTTGCATAGTTTGATTACTCTGTCTTAACTAAAGTTATTAAATAAAGGACGAGAAAACATGAGACCGGTCTTTGCTGGGGAAAATTATTTATCCATTTTATTTGTGTATGTGTGTGTGTGTGTGTGTGTGTGTGTGTGTGTGTGTGTGTGTGTTCTATCTGTTGCTTCAGTGGGATATAGTTTGTAGCTTGAAACTTTTATATACATATGATAATAAGTGAATTCCTTTGCATTTTCTGTGCTCCTAACTGGGGCATCTGTACATGGGCAGATCTCTCTCCTAACGTAATGTATCAAGTGCCACCAAATTCTTTTATTTTCCCATCATCATCATCGTCGTTGTTGTCGTCATCATCTCGAATTCTTTTCCGACCAAAGGATGGGATAAGGCAGCGTATAGAGTAGATGATAAAAATCAGTTTGAGGGAAAATTTTTAACAGTATGGTCAATTCACTCTCATTCACTCACCATTTAAGCTCTGGAATCCTGATTCCATGAAACATTCACGCTAAGATGCTTCACTTTGCCTATCAACTTGAGTCATTCTGACGACTCACGTCATCGGGTAAAAACAGGGATAACAAACCCTTGTCATACTTATACCCCTCTATACAAAATTCTTCCAGCCAGCTCTACCCATTATAAACTTTCTTGTAATGGAAATATATTTTTGCCAACCGCCGGAGATCAAACTCAGACATTTATACTCATTTTGGGAATGAACTTAGGGAAATCCTTGTTAGCAGATGTAATAATCACTGTCACTGTTTTTCGCAGGTAACAGAGGCAACAGTTTCCTGGTGTGGACAAGTAAGTTATCATATGTCATTATGTACAGGATATTCAAAGCTCGTCTGGTCAAACGTGCACACTTAAACTAAGATTTTAACGAAAGAGAGATAATTACCGAGATGTCATAATCAATAGCTGGAACACCATTTTTGTGGTGTTAAGGCATATAACATAAAGCTCCTTAAATCTGCCAAAAATTGCAACACTGTATCTTGATTACTGAGTTATAACAAAAGAATAGAATAAAGAGCTTGTTACGATGAAATGCTGTAGAATGGATGTAGAGCTTTAGAGTTCGCTTAGTCTGTCGCTGAACTACACGAATTAAGTAGCAAAACATCGAAGATCTCCGCCAGGTTAATGTGGTAAACTATATCACTGTGCTTACACGACAGGTGGAATTCTGAACGGGACGAACATCACAGCCATGAGCGACCAGCAACTTCTCATCACCGCGCTTAACACTATCTGTGGCAGGAGCGCGAGGGACCTGGAAATGGGTATGGCATCTATATCTTTTTTTTATCTATATATTTACCTGTCTATCTATCTATGTATCGAGAGCGTTGGGGACCAGAGCGAGACTACTCAAACCCGACATTTAAGGCGAGTGTGATTGTGGAGGAGACAGTGGCACCAGTCTCACAGGACAAAACTCCCGAAATGAATAGAAAGCTGATGACAGGCAGTAGTCAGGACTTGATCCCTGACCATCTCCCAGAGCTGATATTTTTGTCAGTTTTTCTGGCAGAATTTTCCTCTTCAAGCACATTGCATAATAAACGTTGCATTTATATTTTCTCAAAATGGCAGTGCATCACCCAGCCTCTGAGTCCGCGGCTGGGGGAGAGGGGAGTGGGAAGGGTGATCATTAATATTCTCACCAGTAGCTTCTTGGTGATGATCATATGATATGTCCTGAACTATTGTTTAACAATCTTTAGATTCAGTTCTATAACATTACTGGACTTTCTTCGAATATTCTCTCTGTAAGCACTGTCTCTCCTCCTCTGCGAGGTTCAGCTGACTGAGTATAAAGACAGGAAACCAATCTCTGTATCCTCTCTCGTTATACGAGTTTCTAAGACCAAAATGGTTGTTGCATATATGTGCATAACAAAGAAGTACAAAGGAAAGCAAACAACAGCAGACCTGTTGGTCTTTTCTAGGCTGTTTCTTACTGGGTAAGTTATAACAGACATAAGTATTCTGTGAGTAAAAGACAAGAACTGGGAAGAGCAGGAATGCAGCCTCATTTACTCTCGTGTTCTCGAACTTGAATCTTCAGCGTCCCCCAAATTCATGATGAGGATGTTCTTTCCATCTTTGACTGTATATATCTGCGCTTTTTTATTTATTCCTAAATTGATTGGTTATACAATATTCTTTAACTGTCTGTCTTCTAAAGTGGAAGACATTCATCTCTCCTTTCCCAGGAATCGCCATTCTAGGCGGTTTCAATGTTCACCTCCACCTTTGGTTCTCCTTTCACAAAAACCGCTACATTTTCTTCTGTCTTAAATGACCTAGACCAACGATTACAGCACTCTCCCTCCATCCTTAAAAAATCTGAAAGAGAGCCATAACATATCTGATCTTCTTACAACTAAGCCCTCTGCAAATCTGCCAGTCTTTTGTCTCCTTTGGGCTCCTTTGATCACAGTCTTATACAGCCTGTCCTATTACTCCAGTAAAGCCTGTGGATACTTCCAAGAATCGGTGTCTGTAGTGCTTCGGCGCATCAACATTGCTGATTAGGAGACCCACAGACAGTACTTCTCCGAGTTTTCTTAGGATGATAATTCCTAATCTTGCTGAAAGCCGTCCGAGCATGCTGTATACAGTATGTATTACAGAGGATATTCTTTCAGACATGGAAGTAGGCTTTGCATATTATTACCCTATGACTAACGCAAAAGTACCATGGTATATTCGCATTTGTTATAATGCGGTCCACAACAACGAGATGGGAGATGATATTCCCAATCCAAATTACCCATGAAATATGTTCTCTGCATACTGTGGCCTAGAATCGTCTTAAATCTGTTCTTTGGCTTGCCGGAAACAATTACATCTGCTCTAAACGTATGTCTGTCTAACTCCTCTAGCCCCTTATGGTATCCTACTATGTTTTAATGCAAGAAAGAGGGAACCAACGAGTAGAAGCACGCCAAATTGTCCCCTCCAGGAAAAAAATAAATAACGGAGTCAAATTCAAGATCCGTTCATTTCGAGGTGCCTGGACATATTCTGTTTATAAGACTGCAGGTCATAGGCAGTAGGAAATACCGGCAGAGGAAGACAGTTCCAAAGTCGACCTGTTGCAGACATGAAGGACTGGGAGTAATGATAATTTCTTACATAAGAAAGTTGGACAGAAAAGGAATGAGAATTTGCTGCCAGACAAGTGCTTCACGCCCCCAGTAGTTGTGGAGGGATGCAAGCAGATTGTATGGGGAAGCAGTGACCATTGAAGTACCGATGGGAAAAGGATAAAGATATGAAGTGCGTCGAGGAGACAGTGGTTGAATGGGAGCCAGTAAGAGAAGGAAAGTTCATGAGACAAAAAATCTTTGCCTCCACCACACTCTAACTTAGCTTCTTCCTCTTGCCATCCTTTTTTCCACTTCGATGTCTCTTTGCTCCTCCTTATCGTAAAGAAACATGAACTTTTTGTCCATGTCTCTGTTCTCTCTTCACTCAACTTTTTTAGGACTGTTCATTCATCTCTTCCTCCCTATACATTCTCATGCCTGTAATTAGAGTTCCTTTGGAATACGTATGTTTGACATCTCTGGCTTCAATAGTTAACTAGAAGACACTCAGAAAGCGCATACATCCACCAATGCCATTGCCATTAAAAAGGATCCGGATCCGTGGAGATATTGTGTGGAATACATAGGATCCGGTTCCACCCCAAAATTTAATCAATTCCTTCTTGGCCCATGGTCCACCCTGCCTCAAAATTACAGTGAAATTCATACAGAACTTTTGCAAGTGAGATACATAGGATACGGATACGGATCTGGATCCGCCCCAAAATGTAATCAATTCGTTGTTGGTCCATGACCCATTTTTTCACAAAATTTCATTGAAATTCACCGAGAACTTTTGGAGATATCTCGTTGACAAACTGACAAATATAGGTGAAAACATAACCTCCTCCAACTTCGTTGGCGGATGTAAAAGAGTGCAGTCTTGATGGAGCCCATCCTGCTGTTTGTAATGACTATGTTTCCATGCTGACACCCTGCTTAAGTACATTCTTTCACGTGTGTGCATCAACTTGCACCTTCCCGTCCAGCAAGAAGCTTGCTATTATCCAGCCCATCTAAAAAAAGGGTGACTGTTCCCAGCTGCCTAAAATAATATTGCCTTTTTGCAATAATCTTTTCCATTTCCAAAGACTTTGCATATCATCAATAGGAGGTTATAATCTTCCAGATGGTTGGTATGGAATTTCGTCAGGTGTGCTTCACTTGCAGTCTCCTCACATTCCTTTCAATTTCTTTGTCAACATTCTTTGGAAACTTTGGTGAAACTTTTGCTGTTGCACTTGTCCTAATAAAGGCATTTTCCGAGTTTGGCACAAATCTTCAGTTTCCACTTTGCCCTTTTACGGTTTCCATCTTCCTATAGGTGTCATTATCTGTAGCTTGTCCAGCTAGTCTCTCCATAGCTACTCTTCTTGATGGCCATAGTTCTTTTTCGAAAGTTTTCTATTGTATTGTTGCTCATGCTTCTACCTCCCACCAAATCGCTTGCACCTGATCATAAGTACTGTTTTTGAACTGTATACCTATGCCTATCCACTCATTCACTGATTATTCCACCATACGTGTACGTTTATCCACCTACTTTTCACAATCCCAATCACAGCAGATGGGCTACTTCAACAGTTACACGATGATGCTATGGCACACTTGGTTTCTTACTTGCCCTTAATTTGTGAATAGTTTTTTTTTTTTTTATGTGAGGAAGAATGAACCAAAGGCCAGGAGCCCGCAAAATTGTTCATTCCAAGAGAAAAGCAAAATACAAGAGAGAGCCAAATTCAAGATCCAATCATTTCGAGATGTCCGGACACACTGCGTTTGACAGACTGGATATCATAGGAAGCAGGAAATACAGACAGAGGGAGACAGTTCCAGAATTGACCTGTTGCATAAATAAAGGACTGGGAGTAATGGTTAACTCTTGCATTAGAGAGTTGGACAGAGGGTTAAGAGTTTGCTGCTTGACAGGTGCTACGCACCCGTCGTAGAGGTGGAGGAATGAAAGCAGACAGTTTAGAGGAGCAGTGACCATTAAAGTAACGATAGAAAAGAGATAAGGATGCAACAGTGCAGCAAAGAGACGGAGATTGAAGGGAGTCAGTAAGAGGAGGAGAGTAAATGAGACGAAAAGCCTTTGACTCCGCCCTATTGAGGTGAGCTGCATGTGGGGAGCCTCCCCACACGTAAGAGTCGTACTCCACACAGGAGAGGATAAAACCCGTGTATAGAGTCAACAATTGTGCAGGGGTAGAGAAGGATCGCATTCGGCTTAGCACACCTAACCTCTTGGAAGCAGATTTTACAAGAGATGTAATATGATCTTTCCAAGGTAAGTCCTGAGTACATGAAAGCCCAAGCATGTTCAAGGAGGATGCAGGATTAAGCTGAATATTATTAAACAGTAGTGGGTATACCTGTGGAAGATTTTGTTGGGTTGATAGGTGTAAAAACTGAGTCTTTGATGCATTAAAACAACCAGATTATTTTTACCCCAATCAGAGATACGAGCCAAGTCAGACATTAAGTTTGCCATAGCCTCATCCCTTGTTTGCTGAAGTAACTGCTGAGATGGACGTTGCGGAAACCGAATGGAAATGTGAAGGGTGGAGTCATCAGCGTATGAGTTGATAGGGTTAGATGTACCGCTTAGAAGGTCATTGATGAATAAAAGGAGAAGAGCTGGTGATAGGACAGAGCCCTGAGGAACACCACTGTTAATAGATCTAGGAGAAGAACGATGGCCGTCTACAACAACTGCTATAGAATGACCAGAAAGGAAGCTAAAGATGAAGGAACAGATAGAAGGATAGAAACCGTAAGAGGGCACTTTGGAAATTAAGGATTTATGTCTGACTCGATCGAAAGCCATTGAGATGTCAAGTGCAATGGCAAAGGTTTCGCCAAAGTCCCGGAAGGAGGATGATCAGGAGTCTGAAAGGTAGGTGAGAAGATCACCAGTAGAGCATCCCTGACGAACCCATACTGAATTCAGAAAGAAGGTTGTGATAGGAAAGATGTTTTAACATTTTTCTAATAAAAATTGACTCGAAATCTTTTGAGGTACAGGATGTTAAAGCAATTGGACGATAGTTAGAGGGTTGGGAATGGTCATACTTCTTTGGGACTGGCTGAATGAGAGCAAACTTCCAGCAAGAAGGGAAGGTACAAGTTGATAGGCAAAGGCGAAAGAGTTTGCCTAGGCAGGGTATAAGCACAGAAACACAGTTCTTGAGAACAACAGGAGGGATTTCATCAGGCCCATATGCCTTGTTAGTATTGAGGCCAGGGATGGCAGAAAATACATCAGCTGAAGAAATTTTAATGTCAGCCATGATTAGGTCAGAGGGGGGAAGTGATGGAGGAACAGCACCGGAATCGTCTAAGGTGGAATTTGAGGAGAAACTCTGAGTGAAGAGATCTGCTTTATCAGTAGAAGAAATAGCTACAGAGCCATCAGAGTAGAAAAGAGGAGGGAAAGATGATGAGGTAAAGTTGTTAGAAAGGTCTTTTGCAAGGTGCCAGAAGGAGTGGGAAGAATTCGAGTTGGAGAGTTGAGAGCATTTAGTACGGATGAAATTTTTTTTAGCAGAGCGAAGAACAGACTTAGCACGATTCCGGGCAGAAACGTATAAAAGATGTGATTCAGGGGTGGGTTGGCTCCTGTACCTTTTATAGGCCCTCCCCTTGTTGCGGACAACATTAGAACATGTGTGATTATACCAAGGCTTTCTTGCATTAGTCAAAGGATATGAGAAAGGAATGTATGCTTCCATGCCCGAGAGAATGACCTCCATAATGCGCAATGCACACTCAGATGGCTCCCTGCCATGGAAGAAATAATCATTCAAGGGAAAATCAAAGAAGTAAAAGGAACTTTGTTATACCTAATGCACCAGAAACTCTAGTTCCTTGTTTCAACTCCCCAGAGTCTTCCCCAAGAATTCCTGTGATATTCAACAGGAAGAACTTTTTCATAGTTGATTAGAAAGAGAAATGAAGTGGTATTTCAAAGGGCAAGCTCAGTATTGTACTGGAGAAAAACCATGATTCATGCGACCTCTAACAGTGAACCTGCCTGTTATCGTTGTTCTTGACAAGTATACACTGGGTCGCATGAACACCTTCATCATGGAAAGAACATGTTCCTTTGATGAAGTTCATTGAGACAGTGAGAAGTAAATTATGTGAGAAAATGAACAACAGAGGCTTGCTACACCATGACAATATGCACAAATTGTCAGTGTTTGTAACCTTAACCAGTAGGTTTTGATCAAGTGAAGAATTCCATTAGTTCCACGTTCACCCTGTTCACCTGGCTTAGCACTGTGTGACTTTCTAGTTGTCCTACATACTGAAGGTCGTGATGAAAGAACAGTGTTTTGACAGGACCGAGGACATTTACAGGGTGACCAAAAATGAATGCAACCCATAACACTAGGAAGACGTAGGGACATCACTCGTGGGTAGCACTGGTTCCAGCCGAATGAGGCCATTCCACACACTTCAAACCAAACGTTGATGTGGCTGCGGCAACTATTCTAGGACTGACATGTCAGTAGGTGTGACCCTGAGTGGGCCCCACACTCGACCGACCTGAATCCAGCAGATTTCTATTTGTGGGGTAATCTGAAGGATCATGTTTATGGAAACCACCCCCAGACAATCAGAGACCTGAACACAGAAATCACAGCCAACATCAGAACCATCCCAAGAGAGGAATGTGTTCGCATAATTGACAAGTTAGCATTCAGGAGTGCCTGTGACGTCGAGGTGGTTAATTGGAACACTAACTAGAGAACCCAATCTTTCAGGATTGTTTTGTTATCAACTCAGTTTGACATGAATGCAAAAATAAAGCAAATCACTTATCAGCTGTATAAATGACACACTTTTATGGATTGCATTCTTTTGGGGTCATCCTGTAATTTGCAATAATAACAAGTGTCCCAAAAAACATCAAGGAAAAAAGGATTGCACATTGCCTCCATCGGTGGTAGGATGCTTGAAACAAGAGTTTGGATGCAGGAGGCACGTGCTTTGAAGGTGGTGATACGAGTGTATGATCAATGCAGAGACTGAGTTTGCTAGCCATTGTCAGAGATTCGATCACTACTCTTCTGAAATCGTCAGACAGCAGCAAAAATGAAAAAAAAAAAAAAAATGATACCATCGTATTCCAGGATTTCATTTATTTACTTACTCACGTGGGACCTGGCGGTGATCAGGTAAAAGAACGAAAGAAAAAAAAAAAGATTGTCCCTTGCCTGCAGCACTGAAAGACCAACCCTTCTATTTGAAGACGGCACCCAGGTTCCCATTTTACATACTGGACCAATGTTCCTTCTTCGGTCCATATCCCCAGGGGTACATTCTCTATGTGCATAGTCTTGCCATTGATGTATTCACCCCATGGACTTGATCCCCAGTGGTCTTTTCATCCATTACCTACCCACCGGAACACCCTATTCCACTCAGCCACCCACCCACCCTCCCACATTGAAAACATACCCACCCTGTCCAACCACTCATTCAATGACCCACCCACTCAACATGAAAGCCTGTCACAAAAAGGACTTTGTAGTTTACTTGTAGAGAAGTTACATATATATATATATATATATATATATATATATATATATATATATATATATATATATATATATATATATATATATATATATATATATATATATATATATATATATATATATATATATATATATATATATATATATATTGAACTTGTGGACGACCGGTTGTTATACTTGAGTCGTTTTGTAAGTAGAAGATCTTGGTTCCCTTTTGTGACCAAATGTCACAAAAAGGACTTTGTAGTTTACTTGTAGAGAAGTTATATATATATATATATATATATATATATATATATATATATATATATATATATATATATATATATATATATATATTGAACTTGTGGATGAGCGGTTGTTATACTTGAGTAGTTTTGTAAGTAGAAAATCTTGGTTCCATTTTGTCATGCAATGACAGGAGAGGTAAAGAATAGTATGGGACTATTTTTATTTGTCTTGGAATATTAACAAAGTCTCTCATACACGAATGAAGTATAAGTAGAGTCCTGCTAGCTACCTCCCTGTCTCGCTCTATCTGTCTCTCTCTCTTTCTAAGTTGCTAAGCCTTTCTCCCTACTGCCGATTCTATGGCCTTTCTCCTTCTGAGCTCTCTTTCCTAAATTCTGGTGAAACAGGGGTCGTGTCACGTGTGGTTGGAAAGTTCCAGAAACCTGTGTGTATGTCACTAGGCTTTGTTCCCCTGCTATCTCGCTGACACACTACTTGCATCATCTCCTGACATTGCTACTTCCTAATCTGTCGTCAGCATTTCCTCAGTTAACTTGCAAGATCATTTCCCTTTCCCAGGCTCGCATAGAGCTGTCTATCTGTCTATTTATCTATCTATCTATTATGATTTGGAAATATAATATGGACTCATAACATTGCTCGGCCACGCCGCTGAAGGTCCTCCAACAGCAGTTATCATTGACATGTGCTAATCTATTAGTACATAAAATTGATTATAATATTGTATACATATAACATTCATAGTAAATAGCAATTATCCACTAATATTAAATTTTAAACAAGTTGTATACATATTTTAATAAATGCATTAAAAGTAAACTATTTAACTGTAATACAGTATGTACTTGGGTTATTGTAGTGAAATGCATACATGCAAGAAAAAAAGATTGTTTAAAATTAAGATTATGGTAAGAGTTATTAATATTTCATTTAATGATAATGGTACTGGTATGCCATACTTCTATATATATTAATACTATATACAAAATATGTACACTTAATTCAGGGGGGTTAACTTGGATGTTAACTCTCCCCCCACTAAATACTGACTCCAAATTTGCAATTCTTGCATGCATTCTGTGCATTGCGAACAGCAATACTGCAAATACACTGCCTTTTCCACAAACAGAGGCCATTATCAATATACAAGAATGCCAATGGGACTGAGGACAGCCCCAGGCACATTCCTGCGTCTTATGAATTACGTATTGTCCGGAATTTTAGGACAAGGAATATTTGTTTATCATGACTATATTATAATCGCAATGAAGAATATTAAGGATCATCTCAGGAAATTAGACTTACTCTTACAAAAGCTTAGTGATGCTGGTTTAAAAATTAAACTTTCTAAATGCAAATTTTGCTTTAAGGAAATAAATTTCTTAGGCCACAAATTAAGTTCTAATGTTATTCACACCACTGATGACAAAATACAGGCAGTGAGAGATTTTCCTGAACCCACTACGACTGACGAAGTTAGACAATTTTTAGGTCTGGCTGGGTACTATAGGTCATTCGTACCACAGTTCTCTCATATAGCCTCTCCTCTATTCCAACTACTCAAAAAAGATGCTATTCCAGCGTCTTGTGTTGTTTATTTCTTTAAGGTCACCCTCTGTAGCCAATCCAAAGCTGTTCCCAAGAACTGCGCCACCCAGGTCGAACAAACCGCGCTTTTGGCGAGTACGTGTGATGTTGTTCCTGTCACTCAGTACCTCCGTTCCATAATATGGGAGATCTTGGATCATGATGAGCATAGTTGACTTTGCCTGTTCTAGTTTCCATTTCGCTAACTTTACCATTTCATTCACTTCCTTTGTGTTATGTGCTTGTGAAACATAGTTTCCTATCATGAAGTCCAGAGTTCACATTGGCTTCGCAAGATTGTCTAGATAAGTGGGTAATTCATACAAGTAATCTAGACTTATTTCAGTACTCATGACGTCCTTAACGATTGTAGTCGTGGCCGTTGGAGCTATGTGGCATCCTTGTCGTACTATATGTTGGGGGTCTAAGTGCGCATATCCTCTTGCTATGTAGAGGAGAATCCATAGCATAAGTTCCTTCATCGTAACCTACCGAAAAAAAAAAAAATCTATTAATTTCCTAATATGGTCATGCTGTGGTCGATGATAGTGATGATGTGCGTTACGGTTGATTGTTATTTCATTATAGAAGGAATTTAAATCGATATTTAATTCTCGTAAATGATGTACTGTAGATTTTATTGGAACAGTTGCACCTATGTTCGATTGTTTGGTATATGACCTTAATTTCTTTTTGTAATCATTGTTGTTTTCTTGCTTGGTTTCTTGAGGTACGTTCGCCTGTTCGGTTGTATCCGAGGTTGAATAATTACTGGATAATTCCCTTGAAACTCGTTTTAAATGGTCAATATGAACTTGTTTCTCTTCGCCACTTGACAGTGACTTACTTAAAACTTTGTTTGCTTTTATGTTAATTACTCTGTATGGGCCCTCAAATTTTGGGGATAATTTATTGTCTCTCGTATGAATGATACCATAAACAATGTCTCCAAAGCTGATAGGTGAATCTCTTGCCTTCTTGTTAAATGCCTCCGTCATTTCTTCCTTGGACATCGTTAATTGTCTTTTGACTCTCATGTGTATGTCCTGGAATTCACGTAAACGGAGTTTAGAGTAATCATCGTAATTGTTTATGGGCAGACTGTCACCGTCTAGGAGCTCATATGGTAGTTTTTTATCTGTTCCATATATAATGAAATGTGGTGTGTCACATGATTGTTTATAACTTTTCGTAATGATGGCCAGTAATATAACAACTGGGCTTGTTTGAATGTCCTATCTTTTCCAGGATGTCCTGCACGTGGGCTATCGTGTATCGTTCTTAATACCTGGGGTATCATGTCATTAGGTACTACCAACTGGTTATTATTTCTTTGGCGTTTTGGTTGTCCTGGATTGATCTTGTATAAGGTATTATTGACTATTGTGAATTGTTCTAGTGGTACATGTAGTTTGGGTAATTGTATGTCATCTCCACTTTCTAACTTGTATATAACTTTAGATCATATTGGATCAAGTCTTTGTACTTTTGTGATATCATCGTGGTTAGGGATGTCTCCTTTGAGATCTAATGCCGCGACCTGAATTGTGTTCGGGTTCCTAGATAATGCGTCAGCTACTAGATTCATTTTGCCTTGTATATAATGAATATGTACATTGTAGTTTTCGACTGTACATTTCCATCTTGCTCTCCTCCCAGATAGGAGTTTTTCTTTAAACATACCCACTAGCGGTTTATGGTCGGTGAACAAGTGTTTTTCGTAACTGTATACCATATCTCGAAACTTTTGTAATGCAAGAACCACTGCAAGTGCCTCTAATTCTTTTGTGCAATAACTTTTCTCTGCACCTTTTGTTTGTCTGCTGGCAAATGCAATTGATTGATTGTGTCCTCTTTTATCTTCTTGCATCAGTACATCCCCAAATCCTTTAACTGATGCATCTGTACATATAATGAATAATTTTGTGAAATCCGGGTATGCCAAACAAGGTGCATTTGTTAATTTAATTTTTAATTTGTTAAATGCTTGTTTTTGTTCTTCTTCCCATTGGAATATGGCATCTTTTTTGAGTAGTTGGAATAGAGGAAGGCTATATGAGAGAATTGTGGTACGAATGACCTATAGTACCCAGCTAGACTTAAAAATTGTCTAACTTTGTCATTCGTAGTGGGTTCAGGAAAATCTCTCACTGCTTGCATTTTGTCATCATTGGTGTGAATACTATTAGAACTTATTATGTGGCCTAAGAAATTTATTTCCTTAATGCAAAGTTTGCATTTAGAAAGCTTAATTTTTAAACGAACATCACCAACCTTTTGTAAGAGTAGGTATAATTTCTGGAGATGTTCTGTGATATCTTTTGTTGCAATTATAATATCAAAATAAACAAATATTCCTTGTCCTAAAATTCTGGACAATACGTAATTCGTAAGACGCTGGAATGTGTCCAGGGCTGTCCTCAGTCCCATGGGCATCCTTCTATACTGATAGTGTCCTCTATTTGTGGAAAAGGCAGTGTACTGTATTTACGTGACTCCTGTTCAACAGGAATTTGACCACTTAACCACTTAGCAGGTCGATCGTGGAAAATACATTATATTCAGGTCCAATATTCTGTAGGATGTTGCTTAGCAATGGCATGGGAAATCGGTCTGGGATTGTGTGATTGTTTAGTTTACGGTAATCTACTACCGCACACATTTCTCCATTTCGTTTGGGCACGAAGAATAATGGGGCATTCCACGGGGAGACTGATGGCTCAATAATTCCAAGTTTTAACATTTCATCGACACACTGGTTTGCAAGTGTATGCTGAGATTGTGGGATCCGGTAGGCCAGTTCAAATATTGGTGGTGTATCTGGGTGCACATTAATCTTGTGTTTAATCACGTTAGAACACCCTAATTGCTCTCCGGGTAATGCTACGGTGTCTCTGTGTGTTTCCAACAGGGTTAACAAATCATTTTCTTCATCATATTCACTTGAGTAAATTAAATTCTCTTTTATGCTTTCTCTATCCGTAGATTTTATCTCACTTGTCAGTCAAGCTACAACTATTTCCTTCACAGGGGCGGGACATTTTTCACTATTAACTATGCAAGTCTCCTTTTTCACCTGGACTTCCCCATTCATGTGATTAATTATGAATATCTGAGTTTGCCCTTCGTTGTTCATCTGACATAATGCGTTTTCTACTGAGAGTCCCTTTACATAATTCTTCTAAGACAAGAACAGTACTATTCCGTAATTTGCTCTTTATGGTAACTTTCATATAGGAAATAGGTGGTATAACTAAATCATTGGTGAGATGGGCAGAAAAAACTGATAAATCAGTATTGTTACCTGGGTTTCTAATCCTGGAGGCTGAGGGGGGAGGTGAGTGGATCTATACACTCATCTGTTTGTGTATGTTTGTTTAACCTTTGAATATTACCAATTCTTTTTGGTTCTCTTTTACCAATCGGTGAGGGCTCTGATGATATTTCCTTTATGAAATCATTGTCAAAGTCTATTCCATTCATTTGTGAGAGTAAAGTTATTTTCTCTGTTCTCATGCATCTTAAGCCCAATAACATATGAGCTTTAATTGCTATGTTTTCAACGATATAGAAAAATGCAGAGGTTGGTCTTATGGTCTCTGTGAAACTGATGTTAAACCGTATCATACTTTTTACTATGATTTGTTTTCCATCTACTGTATGTAAGTCTAAATCAGATTCTTCCAGAAAAGTTACTTTCTTCTTATTTCTAAAAATTATATTTATTTCTTCTTGTGTTATTAAGTTCACTGGAGAGCCTGTGTCTAAAAATAAGGAAACGTTTTGATCCTCACATTCAGCTGGTATCAAGATACACTCATTTCCCAACATGCCTCCTATGTGAATTTTAGACTTGCTTTTCTTTACGTTTGTTCGTTTTTTGTCGTGACTTGGTCTTTCTTTTCCTTTACTTGTTTTGTTTTTTATTCTTCTTGCTGCTGCTTGAAGTTGTGTGAAGAAGATTATAGAGTTGTCTTGTAGACTTATTATTTGTAGTTAATTGTAGGGCTTGTTGATCCTCACTCATAGCTTGTCGATGCTACTGTATGCTCGTAGACTCGTAGGCTCGTAGACTCGTAGACTTGTAGACTCGTTCCTCCCATTGTATACTCGCTTGCTTGATCGTAGAACTGTAGTAATGTAGAATCAGCTGTAGAACTGGAGCTGACAGTTTCGGCTGCTTTTGTAGAAATGATGTTTAGTAGATGTAGAGTCGATCGATACTGCCACCATTTAATGTTAGAGCTTCATAGCCAACATTTGTATATATGTAACTCTTAATTCTTGTAATAGGTGAGTCTTAAGTTTTGGTTAAAGTTATTTTGGTAATTGAAGAGCAGGAGGAGTTAAAGATGAATACAGGGAGTTGATCTCGATTTCTTATCTTCAGAGAAAGTCTAAGTTGAGCAGTGTATGTATTATACAGAGACTAATATACTAAGTAAGTCTAGTTGGACCCCTCTTCTTATTCACTTTCTCCACTACCTGCCGGTTCTATGGCCAGTCTCCTTCTGAGCTCAGATTCCTACATTCTTGTGTGGCAGGGGTCGTGTCACGTGTGCTCTACTATCGTGGAAGCTTCTAGAATACTGCATGTCTGTGTGTATGTGCTGCTTCCGGTGCACGATCAACATTCCTTCACTTAAAGAGTTGCAAGCTAATTTCCCGTTCCCACACCTTGTCTGGTGCTCTGTCTATCTATCTATCTATCAATCTATCCATCATGCTTTCTGTTATGATTTGTATTTATGATATAGAGTCCTGACATCACCTCTTCATTCCAATATGCTGTTCCTTGCACCCTCTTTCGTCTTCTTTTCACACAACACCTCACATGCAGCACAGATTTCCTCTGTGCGTATCTTGCACACACCTTCCATGTCCCCCATCTGCTCCAAATCATATTTACCGACGGCTGAAGAGTCACACTATAGTGACCATGAAATAGGATACAAAAACCCACACTGGCAGACGAAAAAAGATGTATTCCAAACAGTTTCGGCGAGAGCTGTATATCCACTGAAGAGGGCGACAGCTGTCGCCGAAACTGTTTGGAATACATCTTTTTTCGTCTGCCAGTGTGGGTTTTTGTATCATATTTACCGAATTGCTCCTCCACTTCTCTCTTCTATTCTGCCTTTTTTTCCCATCCTTTTGTAACCTTTCCATCCTCCTTGTATGAAACTACTTGCTCCTGTCCTCCCATTCTTCAATTCCTCCATTTCATTTCAACCTTGGCTTTCACTAACACCAAGTTGTGATCAGAAAGTCCACTCCTCCAACCTCTGTATGCTCTTGCATCCATTACATACCCTCACATTCTGTTCATTCAGTCAACAAATGTCAGTAAAGAAAAATAATATCTCAAAAAAAAAAAAAAAAAACAGCAGAGCCTTTTGCATCTCAGATAAATGGCGAAATATGTAAAATATGTCGAGAATTTTATCTATCTTGCAAGAGTGCTCACAGATAAACATAATACTGATGCAGATGTCATTGCTCAAATCAACCACGCATCAACATCTTTTAGGCGTCTCAGATCCAGTCTTTGAAACCATCGACTTCAGAAGCGAGACGAGGTATCAGTGCACCCGAAAGCACTTATTTCTTCCCCCCTAGTAGCCAGAGTCGAGGCGAGTGAGCGATCAGGCAATCGAACACCCCACATCCACTGCCCCTACCTCAACCCCAGTGTAAACATTGTTGGACAGATGTGGAATGGCCAGAGCTGGTGATGTTACAATGTATCATGGTTGTTTTTATATCAATCAGAACCAATAGGGGTAAGTATATAAAGGTATTTAATATGTAACACTGTGCTGCTTTCCACAACATATGAGAAAGCAACGAAAATGAAAGAAGGCCTACAATGTATTATGTGTTATTGTCTATATACTTACGTCCTATATTATATTATTACAAATAAGTATAGTATAGTAAACAATATCTGTTGAAAGGTATGATGTATTTTCTCATACATTCTCACTCCCACCTCAACTTCCCGTCACTCTGGGTTCCTGTCTCCACCAAAACCCTCTCTTACCCTCTCATCCTTCATTCCCACCCATTATTAATAACAAAGACAGTGATGAAATGATCCATCATGTATTGATCATATTAATATTATCATACACCACTGTATTAAGCACCAACAAATCAATAACATGCAATACTTCGGTATAACTGCCAACTATTTCATCCTGTTGTAAGCTGTTATGTGATATTCACACTACAAGTTGGACATTGTGTTACAAGGACATACAGTTGTTTATCATTAACACAGGTTATGTATGGTTTTGAACGTCCAATAGTTCATATTAACGTGGCAATTTAAGCCTTACATTATAAGCATGTAAGGTTTATGTTCCTGTCATTATTGGATGAATGAAATGAATCAGGGATCGGCTATGACGAACCACAAGCTCTCTGCTTTAACGGAAATATTCCGTCCTCTTGTTGCAACAGTGACACAGTGTCATTATGTATATGACTGACACACATTCAATCGTATACATAATGACACTGTGTCACTATTGCGACAAGGGGTCGGAATATTTTCGTTAAAGCAGTGAGTTTGTGGTTTGTCATAGCCGATCCCTCATTCGTTTTGTTCATCCAATAATAACAGGAAGCTAACCCTTACGCATTTATAATGTAAGGCTTAAATTGCCAAGTTAATATGAATTAATCCACTGTACTCCGTTGATGCATATATACGTCCGAACGTTCTATCACTGTGACTCCCGTGATGTATTAATACACACCGCAATTGCAAGGTCTGTCATTTGCACATTTTTCAAATTTCACACATGATTTTTGGTACGTATACACGGCACATCTTCGTCTACAAGATGCCAGGCAGGGACAATGTCTTACCCCGCATGACCTCCCCCCCCCCGCACGCCATTGTCTCGGCAATTCGCCTGTTACCAGTGACCTGGCCAGTAAAGACATGTCGTGCCACGGTACAAAGTTCAAGGCCAGAGGGATTCCCCAATTGATGACAATGTGGAGGACAAAGTTTACGTAGCATTAGAGAAAGAAACAGTCAGAAATGATGATCAGGTTATGTCGCCAAAAAAGGTCAGGTATGTTGATGTGTTTGGTGAGTGAAACAATGCTTATATTGCCTGTATTACTGTGTGAAAACCAGTATACTCTCGTACTACATATAAATTCGTACCAAATAAATAAATAAAGACCGTTTATGAGTGGTGTGGAATAGTTACCCTCCAATTGAACTCGTTTTGTTTGGAGCCAGCCTGATAGAAAACCCAGGAAGGTAAGGGGTACTGCCACCTGTATTGAGTACTTTAAACCTCAGGTGAGCGATTTCTCTATGAATTATCGATGTTTCTCACCAAAAGTGGAGGTTTGAGCAAAAAAAAAAAAAAAAAAAAGAGAGAATTTTCCCAATATTGGTCGGGATTGGGGGGGGTCAGTGGTGGAAAATTGGTCAGGACGGGACGGGTTAATGGATATCCAAAACCATTCATAACATGTGTTAATGATAAACAACCGTATGTCCTTGTAACACAAAGTCCAACTTGCAATGTATATATCACATTACGGCTTACAACTAGTTGAAAGAGTTGACAGGTATTCCCATGTATTGTCTGTTATTGGTTTGTTGGTGCTTAATACAGAGGTGAATGATAATATGATCAATACCTGACGGATCATTTCATCTTTATCTTAGTTTTTGTTGGTTGACAAAGGGTAAGAGAGGGAGACGAGAGGGTAAGAGAGACATTTGGTGGAGACAGGAACCCAGAAAGATGGTTGGTGGAGGTGATGGCAAGAATGTATGAGAAAAGACATCATATCTTTCGACAGATGCTGTTCACTATATTATACTTCTTTGTTACATAATATGGGACGTAAGTATATAGACAATAATACATATACATTGTAGGTCTTCTTTCATTTTCATGCCTTTCTTATATGTTATGGATAACAACACAGTATTACACATTTAATACCTTTATATACTTATCCCTGGTGGTTCTGATTGTCTATAAAAGCAATCATGACACACTGTAACATCACCAGCTTTGGCTGTTCCACATCTATCTGACAAAGTTTACACTGGGGCTGGGGTAGGGGCAATGGGTGTGGGGTGTTCGATCGCCTGGTCGCTCACTGGCCGCGACTCCGGCTACTAGGCAGGGGGGAAATTAGTGCTTTCGGGTGTACATATGACTGTAAACCTCTCCACATTCTTATGCGGTGCTCAATCCTCGACTGCTTACCAAAATCACATCAAACAGCTTGAGTTGTTTCACATCCGATGCTTATAGCTCATTCTAGGATTCACTTGGGAAGATTAAATCCTTCACTCACAAGTTATCCAGCGGGCTAAGTCAACCAGCATACAAAACATGCGGGCAATAGAAAAAAAAAATGCTGAGATGGGTTTGACACTTGTTCTGCATGCCTGAGTACCGCCTTCCTCGCCAGGTTCTGTATGGCCAACTTCCTGCAGCACATCACAACCCAAGCGGACAGAAGATATACAGTATAAAAATCATATAAAGACAGCTCAGAAGAAATGGAAATTTATACAAAAAGGTCTTGAAACCAACACCTCTGACAGGAAACAAAGGCAAGCCCTCTGCAGCAAAAGAACCATGCATCTCGAAGAACCTCGAAACCTGGCCAGAGATGGCATAGGCAACAGAGGCACAACCAAAACAAAATTCTCCCAGCAAACCCGGACTTGACATGCCGACTGTGTGGCAAAGTCTGAGAATCCATGTTTGGTATGCACAGTCACACTTGTTGACACCAAAGATAATTCTAGTGAGTATAGAAACCGTCGTAATCTGTAGCAGAAGGACAGCTCTAAGTAAGTGTGCCTGTGTGTGTGTGTGTGTGTGTGTGTACTACTTGTTGATATTCATATCGTATCGTGAAGCTAATGTCTACTCCATGAAATCACCGTAATGTTTAGTGGCTTATTATTCACTGTGATTACCATGGATATCATTATTCTTCTGCTTTAATTAGAATATTTCATATCACAACATCCCTATACTCCATTCCAAGGGGATATCTTCGCTGGCCACGCCCTCCTTCCTCTCCGTTATTCGTACTTGGTGGACAGTTATCATATGACTGGCAACGCCTTCCTGTCACTACAGTCACTTTCAAACCGACACCGGTTATTATAACATCATCAAAGCTTTCTGTCTGAATGCAGTGCTACTGCCACCTTGAACTTCATCTCTATTTTTTAAAATAATTATTCTGCCTTTACGAAAAGCAATCACTATCCATGATCTATATAGTCTCCAGTAGCCTAATGACAAATTTAAGTGCACCAGCGGGCCTGCCGGGACTGTGCTACCACTTTCCCCTCCATCACTGCACCTGAACCAACAGTCCCTACATCACGGTCCTTGCATCAACTGTTCAGGCACCAACTGTCCCTGCACCACTGTCCCTGCAGCAATTTCCATGCACCATTCTCCCTGCACCTGTTTCCCTGCATCACTGTCCCTGCACCACCACTTCCCCTGCACCACAACTGCCCTTACCATCATCAACGTCAATGCACCACCGCCACCCTCCCTGCATTACCACTGTCCCTTCACCACTACTGTCACTGTCCCTGCACCACTGCTCTCCCTGCACCACTACTGTCCCTGTATCACTACTCCCCCTCCACTACTACTGTCCTTGCACCACCGCTGTCTCTGTATCACTACTTTCTCTGTACAACTACTCTCCCTACACCACCACTATTCTGCACCACCATTGTCCCTGCACCACCATTGTCTCAGTACCACCACTGTCCCTGTACCGCCACTAGCCTTGTGCAACCGCTGCCTCTGCACCATCACTATATCTGCAGCACCATTGTCCCAGCATCATTGTCCCAGCATCACCACTGCACCTGTACCACCACTGCTCCAAAACCACTGTACGTGCACCACGACTGTACCTGCACCACCACTGCCCCAAAACCACTGTACGTGCACCACCATTACCCCAAAACCACTGTACGTGCACCACCATTACCCCAAAACCACTGTACGTGCACCACCATTACCCCAAAACCACTGTACGTGCACCACCATTACCCCAAAACCACTGTACGTGCACCACCACTGTATCTGTACCACCATGGTACCTGCATCATTGTACCTGTGTAACACTGCCTCTGCACACCACCGTCCCTGCACCACATCTGTATCTGTACCACTGCCCACAATTCTGTGATATTCAGACATCGAATCCTCGAACCGGGTTATATGAGACTGGCTATTATACTAGTTTATTCCCGATGCTCTTCAGGCTGGGCGGAATGTTGGACATAGTTTATTTTTCTTTAGTATTTCTTCAACCAACAAGATACTGGGGGACCTGTACCGAAATTCTATTCCTGCATATCGTACTGTAGAGGTGGACTGTATCCTAGGAAGGCCTGAATATTTGCTTGTCTGTCTGCTATTCATGGCCAGTTCTCAAGCTGGGGGTCAGGATATACATGAGTACAGGTATGGATCTCAGAAAGGTCATGGACAGCATATAAACAGGTTGTGGGGTTCAGGTATGGAGGTTCAGTCCTCGATCCTGACTCCATGCCAAAAAGTTTCTCACAGACACCATGATATAAATGCGGAAATTTATATGAGAGTAGACTAAGACGAAAGTAATTAACAGATACGTTTGAGATTTCGGTGGAAGGGTACCGCTCCCTACCCTTTACCCCTCCCAAGGAAGAAAGGGTGTACAGTTTCCTAGGCCTGGAATTTCGAATGGGCCCGAGAGTACTTCAAACTTTGATAAAGATTATTTGAGGATCCACTTTAGACAAAAGGGATGTGGAACAGTGATGGATTTCTTTGAAACCTTGCGAAAATCACGCTAAATAGAACGAGACATCAAAACACATCCTTCTGGTTGACTCGAGGAGTGTCTTTTGTGTTGTGGTAATATGATTAATATGAGCAATGCCGAGTATCTATCTATCTGTCTGTCTGTCTGTCTGTCTGCCTGTCTATCTGTCCATTTACAGACAGACACCTTAATCCCGGAAGGGGTGGCCACAAACGATTCGCCTCCACTTACCCTGTCCTTCATTATTAGGCTTCTCCCTTTCCAACTCACACCACCCTCACCTCTACACCTCTACACCCAACATATCCATTTATGCTCGGTCTTCCACTTCCTCTCCTTCCCTCCCTCCACCTCACTCACATAAATTCTCCTACTAATTCTGTTGCTCCCCATTCTCAATACAGTTGGAAAATATAAGGTCTTCCCCGTGGTGAAAGCCTCATAACCGTTTCCTTCTCTCTTCTTCAGGTCAACAGGAAAAGAAACAGATTTCCAGATGGTTTTGGCCTCAGCCAG
>NC_137041.1:18632643-18669811 GCF_032717465.1 Coenobita brevimanus
AAGAAAATCGATAAAGGAGTATGTGCCATAACTTTTAACCTAGTATGCCTCCAAGGAAATATTCTACCTGGCTACACCAACATATCTATCTATCTACTGTATCTCTCTATATCTATCTATCTATCTATCTATATGATAATGATATATATATATATATATATATATATATATAAAATATATATATATATAGATATATAGATAGATATAGATCTATCTATCTATCTATCTATCTATCTATCTATCTATATATATATATATATATATATATATATATATGTATCATCATCATCATCATCATAATCAGCCGTTTGAGTATCCACTGCAGGACCGGCCTATCCCGACCGAAGTCGGGACGATACAGCCAATGTATCTCTAACAAGTGGCTTAGGCTGTCTGGTAGAGATTGTATGTAGGGTGAGAAGTGCTTGTAAGTGTAATTGTAGTGTTGGAGTGGCTTTGGATGTGCGTGTAGTCTGTGAACCAAGTGTGTGTGTATATATATATATATATATATATATATATATATATATATATATATATTTCTCTCTCTCTCTCTCTCTCTCTCTCTCTCTCTCTCTCTCTCTCTCTATATATATATATATATATATATATATATATATATTACAGAGAGAAGGAGAGAGAGAGAGAGAGAGAAAGATATATATATATATATATATATATATATATATATATATATATATATATATATATATATATTTATATATATATATATATAGTGTATAGAGAGAGAGAGAGAGAGAGAGAGAAAGATGTACTATATAGACACATAGATAGATAAATAACCCGTTCATTTCGAAAAAAAATTCCTCATATCAAGAAAATGGTGTGAAGGTAGCAAGGACCAAGGACAAAATATATCCTGATGACGATGACGTATATATTAATAAATATTTTGTTTTCTCCTACAGGTTCACCTCTCACCAGCTTCCTCAACAGTGGTAACAGTTTCTGGTTTCCTTCTACTTGTTTAGTTTTTTTAATTATTTACGAATTTAATGTCTCTTCTGCCTTGCACACAAATAGTTATTATTATCTTTAGCCTAAAACCAGACGTTGTTTTACACGTGTGGCAACAGTGAAGAGGCAGTAATTTAGTTTTTACCAAAAATTAAATTATTATTTTTTCCATAATCTAAGCAATGATTCGCAGACATATGCGATAAAATCTTGGAACGTATTCTGGTGGATTGCTTTGATTAAGTGTAGGTCACATTTCACAGGAATTACAGTTAAGAAAATTATAGATAGATAGATAGATATAGATAGATAAATAATTAGATATAATTATAGAGAGATACATACATACATACATGCATACATAGACAGATAGACAGGTAGATTGGCAGATTCATTTTATCGGAAATTGTATGTTTCCCTGAAGTGAAGTCTGCTTCAGTAAGTGATTTGATAGGCCAGTTGTTAATGCAAAAAGCACTCTCCATCAACATGATCATAGTTCCATTAGCTTATGTTTCCTTTCTGGTCAGATTTTTCCGTAATATAATACAGCACCTACCACTTTTTTTTATATAATAACCTGGACATAATCAACCTGAGTGTTAACAGAAATAATATAAAATCACTTGGAAGATAACCTAGCTAGGATGCATTTTATTAGTCATAATACAGAACCTCTCTGAACATAAGCAACTTAAAATATGCTTTAATAGCCCTAATATAATTTCTCTGGAACTAACCAACCTAAAAAAAAGAAAATCAGGCACGATATGTAACCAACCAGGACATACCAAGCGTAAAATAAGCAGTAACAAGTATGACAAATACCCACTCTGGACATAACTAACTTGAATTATGCTTTAACATGAATAATAGTATAACTACTCTGGACACTAGAAAGCCTAACCTAGTATAATTTTTCAAAGTCTCACTAACTATCCACTCAGTACACAAGTCAACCTAACATAAGCTTTAAGAGTTATAATATATAACCACTGGACGCAGTCAACCTAAGTTTTAACAGCTATAGCAACATATAACCACTCTCTACACAGCCATAATAGCATAAGTTTTAACAGCCATAATATACAACCACTGGACACAGACTACCTTGCATAAGTTTGAACAGCCCTAATAAATAAACACTGGACATAGACAACCTAAGTTTTAACAGCCATGATATACTAAACTGGACACAGGCAACCCAACATAAGTTTTAACAGCCATAATTTATAACCGGTGGGCACAGACAACCCATGATAAATTTAACAGCTTTAATAATATATAGCCACTCTGGAAACAGCCATCCTAACACAGGTTTTTAACAAGCATAATATTCAGCCACTGTGGACCTAACCAAACTAATATAAACTATACCATGGTCAACGTGGGTCCGTCTCAGCGTCCAGTCTGGTGGTAAGCATCGGTGGTAACCTGACCAACGTGACCACTAGCCAGCTGATCACCACACTCCTGAGAGCCGTCTGTCCAGCCACTAGGACACAACAACCAGGTACTTTTACAACCTTTGCATTATGCTATACATTCTTTGGTACTTTTACAACCTTTGCATTATGCTATACATTCTTTGGTACTTTTACAACCTATGCATTATGCTATACATTCTTTGGTACTTTTACAACCTTTGCATTATGCTATACATTCTTTGGTACTTTTACAAACTGTGCATTATGCTATACATTCTTTGGTACCTTTACACGCTTTGCATTATCTATACATTCTTCGGTACCTTTACATCCTTTGCATTATGGTATACAATCTATCGTTTAATGTTTACCGTACCTTCCATAAAAACAAAAATCTGTATTGCAAAACATTAAAAATATGAAAAAATCCAATGTAGTTCAATCGTTCGTGTTATTATCTGCCATGGTAAGTGCACTCCTTTGTGCGCAAAATCTTGCCAGTATTGTTCTTAGTGCTGCCAGGCAATTATATTCTACAGAAGGAAGGTTTTATCATAGTATTATGCTGTTAGATTGGACTGAGATTTCCATGTTTTATTCATTTCTTTGCGTATGAAAAAATATCATGTGCTTTTAATGCAAAAAAATTAAAAAAGTAAATATATATATATATATATATATATATATATATATATATATATATAATTATATATATATATGAAAGTCAACATCAGTACATCGTGAAAGTGTTCATGGTACTTGATCATCACTTTCGCCAATCCGTACTTTTTGTTGTTTTTTTCAATAAATAGCACACAACACGCATTCACACCAAGTCCATGAAAACGGAATTCGGCATCATGATTCGATTATTACATGCATGTAGTGCCAAAGCTACTCAAGGTATGCACTGCATCCAGTGCCAATGTGTGCTACATTAGAGTGTAATCTATATATTAGAAACGGTAACAGGTGTCTTCCTATACTGTCAAACGATAATAACATATAACTATTTACTAATTCCCATATAGCAACACACCGCCTGTGATGGGGACTGAATGGAGGTAGATGGAACCACGTGTATACCAACCCTCCTGAGATATCACTCGTCATTTCAGAGAACATCGACCAACTCCTGCACGGATACTTGTTGAAGCAGCTATTTGGGTGTAAACAATGGTCACTGGACATGATTGCAAGTTTGGTATACGTCTAATGGAATAACTAAAAAAAAAATTGTCAAGGATGATCTGTTATGAAGCTTCCTATGCCACTTACAAGAGTCATGCTCCGAGTCATTGTAGGTCACCTCCACACAGTATAGAACAAGTCGCCATGGAAGAGGTGTTACAAAGCTACCTGTGCTGCTTATTGTTTGAACTAGAATTCCAAAGGGTCTTCCTCACCTACACACAACAGAGAATAAATCGCTGAGGAAGAAATGTTATGAAGCTTTCCTTTCTATATCACTTATAATCCAGATGCTCCTTCATCTCCACACAACAGAGAATAAATCGCCCAGGAATAGCCGTTACGAAGCTTTTTTCCCCACTTACATTCTATCTATCAGTCTATCGTCAGTTACCTTCATTCCGTAGAAGGTGGACACAAATGATCGTATTCATCTCTCTCTCTCTCTCTCTCTCTCTCTCTCTCCTCTCATCACGCTGCCCTCTCTCCAACATTCACCTCCTTTTCTCATATGCCTTTCCACTCCATCCCTTCCTGCCACCCTCGATCTACCGCTTCTCCTCCCCGCCACCACCTCTCACATACACTGTCCTAAACTCCTTTTATTGTAACTTAGGCTAAAACTGCCATTTTTCTATGTTCAGTACTGAGGTATAACAACAAATCAACACTAAAATTTGGTGCTAGTTATCAAGAAGTGGTATGAAAAGGAGGCAAAGCCTTAGCATTGTCATTATTTTCTGGAAGTGAACTACCTGAATAAGCAACGACAGAAAGAAAATTTGGCCTAAGTTAGCTGAAAGACCCTCGTTATTGTCTCAGTCTCCATTGTCTGCAACTGACCAAACAACAGGAACGTTAACCCATATCCTAATCCTTGCCCTCCACACAGCAGAGGCAGAGGAAGCCACTCAACCACAGGCCACCGATCGCTTCTTGTGGTTCAGGCCTCGTCCTTCAGCCCTTGATGCCAGGAATGCATTCTGTGAGTTCAGGTTACCTTGCCCACAGTATTCTCTCTCTCTCTCTCTCTCTTTCTCTGTCTGTCTGTCTGTCTGTCTCTCCCTCTCTCTCTCTCTCTTTATATATATATATATATATATATATATATATATATATATATATATATATATATATATATATATATATATATATATATATATATATATATATAAATAAATAAATTTATATTTATATTAATATTTATATATATGACTTTGTCTGCGTGGCTGGCTGGCAGGCTGAAATTAAGTGTCTGATATTTTGTACTGAGCTTCATGCAAAAAAACGGTGTGTTTAAAAAAAATGTCAATCACTTACAGTCCGATGATGGGACATTTCAGTTCTGCTTGTAGTACCCTAATGTTTCTCTGGACCCTGCCACTGTGGAAAGTGTCACGCCGAAGTTGGGCAAGAGTCACTCAGAAATACTTCTATTGTGTTCCTTACTGTTTTTTTTTTTTCCAGTTTCTGCCATCGAAGCGTTTGTCAGTTTAAAATGACACTTTCAGTGAACTGGCAAATCAACGAATAGTCTATGATCATTGTCTTTAGTAAATTATATCCCTTTTTATAAGTAGACTACACACTGATGTACTGTACTTACAGTCAAGACACCTTATGCTGCTGTTTCACTGTAATTAGTATAATGTATCCTGTTTTACCCGTAGACTACACACTGATGCTGGTAAAGTCATATGTCTCCAATTTTGTGTGAAGATTTTTTAACTCTCACTGTGGGAACAACTGCAGTATTTTATTGAAGCTAATGACAAACATTTTTGTTCAGCTGAATGAGTCCTGGAACGCTGAAAGTGTCATTACTGTCACCAGTAACCCTCTCATGATGGGACCTACCCAGTTAACGTATTCCAGTTCCTGAAAATAATTCTATTCAGCTGAAAATGAGTCATAAAAGCCTGAGAGGATTCAGATCACCGAACCATAACGGAGGTTTTGACTGGACTATTTCATGTCTTGCATAGTTTGATTACTCTATGTCTTAACTAAAGTTATTAAATAAAGGACGAGAAAACATGAGACCGGTCTTTGCTGGAGAAAATTATTTATCCATTTTATTTGTGTGTGTGTGTGTGTGTGTGTGTGTGTGTGTGTGTGTGTGTGTGTGTGTGTGTTCTATCTGTTGCTTCAGTGGGATATAGTTTGTAGCTTGAAACTTTTATATACATATGATAATAAGTGAATTCCTTTGCATTTTCTGTGCTCCTAACTGGGGCATCTGTACATGGGCAGATCTCTCTCCTAACGTAATGTATCAAGTGCCACCAAATTCTTTTATTTTCCCATCATCATCATCGTCGTTGTTGTCGTCATCATCTCGACTTCTTTTCCGACCAAAGGATGGGATAAGGCAGCGTATAGAGTAGATGATAAAAATCTGTTTGAGGGAAAACTTTTAACAGTATGGCCAATTCACTCTCATTCACTCACCATTTAAGCTCTGGAATCCTGATTCCATGAAACATTCACGCTAAGATAATTCACTTTGCCCATCAACTTGAGTCATTCTGACGACTCACGTCATCGGGTAAAAACAGGGATAACAAATCCTTGTCATACGTATACCCCTCTACACAAAATTCTTCTAGCCAGCTCTAACCATTATAAGCTTTTTTGTAATGGAAATATATTTTTGCCAACCGCCGGAGATCAAACTCAGACATTTATACTCATTTTGGGAATGAACTTAGAGAAATCCTTGTTAGCAGATGAAATAATCACTGTCACTGTTTTTCGCAGGTAACAGAGGCAACAGTTTCCTGGTGTGGGCAAGTAAGTTATCATATGTCATTATGTACAGGATATTCAAAGCTCGTATGGTCAAACGTGCACACTTAAACTAAGATTTTAACGAAAGAGAGATAATTACCGAGATGTCATTATCAATAGCTGAAACACCATTTTTGTGGTGTTATGGCATATAACATAAAGCTCCTTAAATCTGCCAAAAATTGCAAACACTGTATCTTGATTGCTGAGTTATAACAAAAGATTAGAATAAAGAGCTTGTCACGATGAAATGCTGTAGAATGGATGTAGAGCTTTAGAGTTCGCTTAGTCTGTGACTGAACTACACGAATTAAGTAGCAAAACATCGAAGATCTCCGCCAAGTTAATGTGGTAAACTATATCACTGTGCTTACACGACAGGTGGAATCCTGAACGGGACGAACATCACAGCCATGAGCGACCAGCAACTTCTCATCACCGTGCTTAACACTATCTGTGGCAGGAGCGCGAGGGACCTCGAAATGGGTATGGCATCTATATCTTTTTTTTATCTGTATATTTACCTGTCTATCTATCTATGTATCGGGAGCGTTGTGGACCAGAGCGAGACTACTCAAACCCGACATTTAATGCGATTGTGATTATGGAGGAGACTGTGGCACCAGTCTCACAGGACAAAACTCACGAAATGGATGGAAAGCTGATGACACGCAGTCGTCAGGACTTGATCCCTGACCATCTCCCAGTGCTGATATTTTTGTCAGTTTTTCTGGCAGAATTTTCCTCTACAAGCACATTGCATAATAAACGATGCATTTATATTTTCTCAAAACGACAGTGCATCACCCAGCCTCTGAGTCCGCGGCTGGGAGAGAGGGGAGTTGGAAGGGTGATCATTAATATTCTCACCAGTAGCTTCTTGGTGATGATCATATGATATGTCCTGAACTATTGTTTAACTATCTTTAGATTCAGTTCTATAACATTAGTGGACTTTCTTCGAATTTTCTCTCTGTAAGCACTGTCTCTCCTCCTCTGCGAGGTTCAGCTGACTGAGTATAAAGACAGGAAACCAATCTCTGTATCCTCTCTCGTTATACGAGTTTCTAAGGCCAAAATGGTTGTTGCATATATGTGCATAACAAAGAAGTACAAAGGAAAGCAAACAACAGCAGACCTGTTGGTCTTTTCTAGGCTGTTTCTTACTGGGTAAGTTATAATAGACATAAGTATTCTGTGAGTAAAAGACAAGGACTGGGAAGCAGGAATGCAGCCTCATTTACTCTCGTGTTCTCGAACTTGAATCTTCAGCGTTGCCCAAATTCATGATGAGGATGTTCTTTCCATCTTTGACTGTATATATCTGCGCTTTTTATTTATTCCTAAAGTGATTAGTTATACAATATTCTTTAACTGTCTGTCTTCTAAAGTGGAAGACATTCATCTCTCCTTTCCCAGGAATCGCCATTCTAGGCGGTTTCAGTGTTCACCTCCACCTTTGGTTCTTCTTTCACAAAAACCGCTACATTGTCTTCTGTCTTAAATGACCTAGACCAACGATTACAGCACTCTCCCTCCATCCTTAGAAAATCTGAAAGAGAGCCATAACATATCTGATCTTCTTACAACTAAGCCCTCTGCAAATCTGCCAATCTTTTGTCTCCTTTGGGCTCCTTTGATCACAGTCTTATACAGCCTGTCCTATTACTCCGGTAAAGCCTGTGGATATTTCCAAGAATCGGTGTCTGTAGTGCTTCGGCGCATCAACATTGCTGATTAGGAGACCCACAGACAGTACTTCTCCGAGTTTTCTTAGGATGATAATTCCTAATCTTGCTGAAAGCCGTCCGAGCATGCTGTATACAGTATGTATTACAGAGGATATTCTTTCAAACATGGAAGTATGCATTACATATTATTACCCTATGGCTAACGCAAAAGTACCATGAAATATTCGCATTTGTTATAATGCGGTCCACAACAACGAGATGGGAGATGATATTCCCAATCCAAATTACCCATGAAATATGTTCTCTGCATACTGTGGCCTAGAATCGTCTTAAATCTGTTCTTTGGCTTGCCGGAAACAATTACATCTGCTCTAAACGTATGTCAGTCTAACTCCTCTAGCCCCTTATGGTATCCTACTATGTTTTAATGCAAGAAAGAGGGAACCAACGAGTAGAAGCACGCCAAATTGTCCCCTCCAGGAAAAAAATAAATAACGGAGTCAAATTCAAGATCCGTTCATTTCGAGGTGCCTGGACATATTCTGTTTATAAGACTGCAGGTCATAGGCAGTAGGAAATACCGGCAGAGAAAGACAGTTCCCAAGTCGACCTGTTGCAGACATGAAGGACTGGGAGTAATGATAATTTCTTGCATAAGAAAGTTGGACAGAAAAGGAATGAGAATTTGCTGCCAGACAAGTGCTTCACGCCCCCAGTAGTTGTGGAGGGATGCAAGCAGATAGTATGGGGAAGCAGTGACCATTGAAGTACCGATGGGAAAAGGATAAAGATATGAAGTGCGTCGAGGAGACAGTGGTTGAATGGGAGCCAGTAAGAGAAGGAAAGTTCATGAGACAAAAAATCTTTGCCTCCACCACACTCTAACTTAGCTTCTTCCTCTTGCCATCCTTTTTTCCACTTCGATGTCTCTTTGCTCCTCCTTATCGTAAAGAAACATGAACTTTTTGTCCATGTCTCTGTTCTCTCTTCACTCAACTTTTTTAGGACTGTTCATTCATCTCTTCCTCCCTATACATTCTCATGCCTGTAATTAGAGTTCCTTTGGAATACGTATGTTTGACATCTCTGGCTTCAATAGTTAACTAGAAGGCACTCAGCGCATACATCCACCAATGTCATTGCCATTAAAAAGGATCCGGATCCGTGGAGATATTGTGTGGAATACATAGGATCCGGATCCACCCCAAAATTTAATCAATTCCTTCTTGGCCCATGGTCCACCCTGCCACAAAATTACAGTGAAATTCATCCAGAACTTTTGCAAGTGAGATACATAGGATACGGATACGGATCTGGATCCGCCCCAAAATGTAATCAATTCTTTCTTGGTCCATGACCCATTTTTTCACAAAATTTCATTGAAATTCACTGAGAACTTTTGGAGATATCTCGTTGACAAACAGACAAATATAGGTGAAAACATAACCTCCTCCAACTTCGTTGGCGGATGTAAAAGAGTGCAGTCTTGATGGAGCCCATCCTGCTGTTTGTAATGACTATGTTTCCATGCTGACACCCTGTTTAAGTACATTCTTTCACGTGTGTGCATCAACTTGCACCTTCCCTTCCAGCAAGAAGCTTGCTATTATCCAGCCCATCTAAAAAAAGGGTGACTGTTCCCAGCTGCCTAAAATAATATTGCCTTTTTGCAATAATCTTTTCCATTTCCAAAGACTTTGCATATTATCAATAGGAGGATATAATCTTCCAGATGGTTGGTATGGAATTTCGTCAGGTGTGCTTCACTTGCAGTCTCCTCACATTCATTTCAGTTTCTTTGTCAACATCCTTTGGAAACTTTGGTGAAACTTTTGCTGTTGCACTTGTCCTAATAAACGCATTTTCCGAGTTTGGCACAAATCTTCAGTTTCCACTTTGCCCTTTTACGGTTTCCATCTTCCTATAGGTGTCATTATCTGTAGCTTGTCCAGCTAGTCTCTCCATAGCTACTCTTCTTGATGGCCATAGTTCTTTTTCTAAAGTTTTCTATTGTATTGTTCCTCATGCTTCTGTCATAAAGACTTTGTAGTTACTTGTAGAGAAGTATATTTTAGACTTGTGGTCGAGCGGCTTTTATATCTTGTAGTAGTTTCCCCACCAGATGTCATGTAGTGACGGGAGAGGTAAAGAATAGTATGGGACTATTTTTATTTGTCTTGGAAATATTAAACAGGTATAATAGTATAAGTCCTGGGTAGCTACCTCCCTGTCTCGCTATCTCTCTCTCTCTCTCTGTTCTAAAGCTAATCTCCGTCTCGACCTCTCTCTAGGGTCGCTTGTCTCCTTCTCAACTCTCTTTCCTCACATCTCGTGTAGTAGGGTGTGTGTGTCACGTATCTTCCTCGTGGCAACAGAACTTTCTCACGAGAGGACTGCTGACAGCTAACTGAATCATCTCCTTACTGGCCGCTGTCGTCAGCTTTCCTCCGTGTAAGCGTTTAGCGCTGCTCGCTTCTCGCAAACACAACACCTTCTCATCATTTGACTTCCTGCTTCTATCTGTCTCTCTATCTATCTATTTATCTATCTATCTAGTATGATTTGCAATTATAATATGGAGACCTACCACATTGCTCTGCCGCGCAAAAATGGCGTACCATCGACATTTAATAGTTATAATATATTAATACATACTACATACACATTATAATGAACTTATAAGCTAATTAAGTGAAATACATAATATTGTAAAGTAACATAATTGTATGAATATTGTATACATATATTATTCATAGTAAATAGTGATTATTCAGTAATATTACATTTAAACAAGTTGTATACATATTTGAATAAATGCAATGGTTGTTGTATAACACTTGTAAGACGTGCATGTACAACAGACGTACGCATATAATTGTGCAATGGTAATACTGCTAGGTTATACATTACATATTTGAGTTATCACTTTAGTAATGTCTAATATTTCACCTAACTTGTATGATGATACTGGTAATATAGAATTGTGCTATAATTGTATGACTTATAATATTGTACTAACATTGTGGTACTACATAATTGTAACATTTTATGAATTGTTACCAAATATTGTGTTAATGCATAATTGTGTTGGCCTTATAATTATAGTTACATAAAAGTTACATCTTGTTAATGCAACTGTTTTGTCGTTACATAATTGTTACATATCGTTTGTAGGTACATAATTGTTGTTAAAGTTACATAAAAGTTACATCTTGTTAATGCAACTGTTACATAATTGGCAAAGTGTAACATAATGCAATCGTTTGTCGTTACATAATTGTTACATATCGTTTGTAGGTACATAATTGTAGTTAAAGTTACATAAAAGTTACATCTTGTTAATGCAACTGTTACATAATTGGCAAAGTGTAACATAATGCAATCGTTTGTCGTTACATAATTGTTACATATCGTTTGTAGGTACATAATTGTAGTTAAAGTTACATAAAAGTTACATCTTGTTAATGCAACTGTTACATAATTGGCAAAGTGTAACATAATGCAATCGTTTGTCTTTACATAATTATAATATGGAGTAACAATTGTAATAACTGCAGTCCTAACATATGCTGCAGTCGATGATAGTGATGATGTGTCGTGCCACTTGTATGTGGAGACAACAATTTGCTTTTTTGTTTGTAGTTTATGTGGTATTTTGACTTATGTAGTAACACTTACACTTATTTTCATTTGTTTGTTATGTGATCTTACACTATTTCTCTTTTTTTCTGTTTTACTTTTCTTTCTTTCTTTCTTTTTTTTTTGTATGTATTGAATTTCCATAGTTTGTTTCTCTTTGCTTGTGTACGCTTGTTTCCATGTTGTTCATGGTTACATAATTACTGGCTAATTTTCTTGGGATACTTTTTCAAAGTTTAGTTTATATTGCACAGATACTATAAAATGATATTATATAGTCCCATATTTTGTTATTTTATATAAAAAAAAATATATATACATATATACAGTATTAACTATACACACTGACTTGTTCACCTGTACCTCTCGTGAGTAATATGTGTGTCAGCACTGTGTGGAAATCATTGTCTTCACGATTGTGTTGAAGATGTTCAGTCTTGCTAACGGCATTTGTGTTGGCCATTTTTTTTTTTTTTTTTTTTTTTTTTCTAGTTTACCTTGTAACTTAATTTGTATGTTTCCACTAGGTAGCTTTAATTAATAAATGTTTAATACAGTTCTTTTAATTGCTCACTGAGTAACTGTGATGGTATATTTTCCTTATCGCTTGTAGATATAATAATGTATAGTTGTATGTATGAAACACGTATTTTATGTAGGTATGAATGATAACACTCGTTGGTAGTAAATAAATGTTGTAATAAATGAATGAATATATACAGTGTAGAATATTTATTGTTGGTGATTATTTAGTGTTTGAGTTATGGAGATAACTGAAGTAAGTATGTGTATTTAAACTGTAACTATACAGCACGTTTTATATGTTTGTGCAGAAGCTTATTGTCTATCACTGTGTATTGTATAAATGAAGTAACTATGTAACTTACTAATTTTTACCGTGGTGGGAAATGGTGTGAGTGGTGGTGCAGGTGGTGTGTTGACTGACGTGGCGTCTGTTCAGCAAGCACGCATGATGACCTCAACTTCCCACACTGGTAGCTGTGGTGAGTGAATGAGTAGCGATGAGTAACTTGAGTGAAGACGAGTGAGTAAGATGAGTTGTAAATCGTGTCTCACTCTTCGTTTGTTTGTTCCCTTTATTCTATGTAGAAGTTTTCTCTGTCCTTTTCTCTAGTGATTTATTCGTTGTAGGATGAAGACTGCCGCTACTTGTAGGTGCGTGTAGAAGATTATACAGACGACGTAGAGTTGTTAATTGTAGTTGATTGTAGATGGCTGTAGTTCGCTTATTCGTCGTAGACTTGTAGACTATTTGCACTGTAGGCTGTATTTTGTAGGATTCAATGTAGAACTGAAGCTAATCTTGTAGTATCGGTTGCTTTTGTAGAAATTTGCTTTTAATTCGGAGACGATGTCCGCAGATTTGCTGGTTTGTCGTTAAGCTACTTGCAAGGCGTCGAGTGATCTCTTGACCTCTGCATCAGCGTAATGATCTGGGAGACGGAGGGGGCAAGAGCTGATATTGTTGGTTGTTGTCAATCTTGATATTTTGTAGGAATTTAATGTTGATTCGTAGACGAGGTTCGTATACGTTCGCTGCTACCAAATGTCATAAAGACTTTGTATCATAAAGCAGCGAACTTTGTATTTGCTTGTAGAGGCGTATATTTTAGACTTGTGGTCGAGCGGCTTTTATATCTTGTAGTAGTTTCCCCACCAGATGTCATGTAGTGACGGGAGAGGTAAAGAATAGTATGGGACTATTTTTATTTGTCTTGGAAATATTAAACAGGTATAATAGTATAAGTCCTGGGTAGCTACCTCCCTGTCTCGCTATCTCTCTCTCTCTCTCTCTGTTCTAAAGCTAATCTCCGTCTCGACCTCTCTCTAGGGTCGCTTGTCTCCTTCTCAACTCTCTTTCCTCACATCTCGTGTAGTAGGGTGTGTGTGTCACGTATCTTCCTCGTGGCAACAGAACTTTCTCACGAGAGGACTGCTGACAGCTAACTGAATCATCTCCTTACTGGCCGCTGTCGTCAGCTTTCCTCCGTGTAAGCGTTTAGCGCTGCTCGCTTCTCGCAAACACAACACCTTCTCATCATTTGACTTCCTGCTTCTATCTGTCTCTCTATCTATCTATTTATCTATCTATCTAGTATGATTTGCAATTATAATATGGAGACCTACCACACTTCTACCTCCCACCAAATCGCTTGCACCTGATCATAAGTACTGTTTTTGAATTGTATACCTATGCCTGTCCACTCATACACTGATTATTCCACCACACGAGTACGTTTATCCACTTACTTTTCACAATCCCAATCACAGCAGATGGGCTACTTCAACAGTTACACGATGATGCTATGGCACACTTGGTTTCTTACTTGCCCTTAATTTGTGATTAGTTTTTTTTTTTTATGTGAGGAAGAATGAACCAAAGGCCACGAGCCCGCAAAATTGTTCCTTCCAAGAGAAAAACAAAATACAAGGGAGAGCCAAATTCAAGATCCAATCATTTCGAGATGTCCAGACACACTGCGTTTGACAGACTAGATATCATAGGAAGCAGGAAATACAGACAGAGGGAGACAGTTCCAGAATTGACCTGTTGCATAAATGAAGGACTGGGAGTAATGGTTAACGCTTGCATTAGAGAGTTGGACAGAGGGTTGGGAGTTTGCTGCTAGACGGGTGCTACGCACCCGTCGTAGAGGTGGAGGAATGCAAGCAGACAGTTCAGAGGAGCAGTGACGATTAAAGTAGCGATAGAAAAGAGATAAAGATGCAACAGTGCAGCAAAGAGATGGAGATTGAAGGGAGTCAGTAAGAGGAGGAGAGTAAATGAGACGAAAAGCCTTTGACTCCACCCTATTGAGATGAGCTGCATGTGGGGAGCCCCCGCACACGTGAGAGTCGTACTCCACACAGTAGAGGATAAAACCCGTGTATAGAGTCAACAATTGTGCAGGGGTAGAGAAGGAACGGATTCGGCTTACCACACCTAACCTCTTGGAAGCAGATTTTATGAGAGATGTAATATGATCTTTCCAAGGTAAGTCCCGAGTAAATGAAAGCCCAAGCATGTTCAAGGAGGATGCAGGATTAAGCTGAATATTATTAAACATTAGTGGGTATACCTGTGGAAGATTTTGTTGGGTTGATAGGTGTAAAAACTGAGTCTTTGATGCATTAAAAACAATCAGATTATTTTTACCCCAGTCAGAGATATGATCCAAGTCAGACATTAAGTTTGCCATAGCCTCATCCCTTGTTTGCTGAAGTAACTGCTGAGATGGACGTTGCAGAAACCGAATGGAAAGGTGAAGGGAGGAGTCATCAGTGTATGAGTTGATAGGGTTAGATGTACCGCTTAGAAGGTCATTGATGAATAAAAGGAGAAGAGCTGGTGATAGGACAGAGCCCTGAGGAACACCACTGTTAATAGATCTAGGAGAAGAACGATGGCCGTCTACAACAACGGCTATAGAACGACCAGAAAGGAAGCTAAAGATGAAGGAACAGATAGAGGGATAGAAACCGTAAGAGGGCACTTTGGAAATTAAGAATTTATGTCTGACTCGATCGAAAGCCATTGAGATGTCAAGTGCAATGGCAAAGGTTTTGCCAAAGTCGCAGAAGGAAGATAACCAGGAGTCTGAAAGGTAGGTGAGAAGATCACCAGTAGAGCGTCCCTGACGGAACCCATATTGAATTCAGAAAAAAGGTTGTAATAGGAAAGATGTTTTAACGTTTTTCTAATAAAAATTGACACGAAATCTTTTGAGATACAGGATGTTAAAGCAATTGGACGATAGTTAGAGGGTTGGGAATGGTCACACTTCTTTGGGACTGGCTGAATGGGAGCAAACTTCCAGCAAGAAGGGAAGGTACAAATTGATAGGCAACGGCGAAAGAGTTTGCCTAGGCAGGGTGTAAGCACAGAAGCACAGTTTTTGAGAACAACAGGAGGGATTCCATCAGGCCCATATGCCTTGTTAGTATTGAGGCCTGTGATGGCAGAAAATACATCAGCTGAAGAAATTTTAATGTCAGCCATGAGGAGGTCAGAGGGGGGAAGTGATGGAGGAACAGCACCGGAATCGTCTAAGGTGGAATTGGAGGAGAAAGTCTGAGAGAAGAGATCTGCTTTATCAGTAGAAGAAATAGCTACAGAGCCATCAGAGTAGAAAAGAGGAGGGAAAGATGATGAGGTAAAGTTGTTAGAAAGGTCTTTTGCAAGGTGCCAGAAGGAGTGGGAAGAATTCGAGTTGCAGAGTTGAGAGCATTTAGTACGGATGAAATTTTTTTTAGCAAAGCGAAGAACAGACTTAGCACGATTCCGGGCAGAAACGTATAAAAGATGTGATTCAGGGGTGGGTTGGCTCCTGTACCTTTTATAGGCCCTCTCCTTGTTGCGGACAGCATTAGAACATGTGTGATTATACCAAGGCTTTCTTGGATTAGTCAAAGGATATGAGAAAGGAATGTATGCTTCCATGCCTGAGAGAATAACCTCCATAATGCTTAATGCACATTCAGATGGCTCCCTGCCATGGAAGCAATAATCATTCAAGGGAAAATCAAAGAAGTAAAAGGAACTTTGTTATACCTAATGCACCATAAACTCTAGTTCCTTGTTTCAACCCCCCAGAGTCTTCCCCAAGAATTCCTGTGGTATTCAACAGGAAGAACTTTTTCATAGTTGATTAGAAAGAGAAATGAAGTGGTATTTCACAGGGCGAGCTCAGTATTGTACTGCTGAAAAACCATGATTCGTGCGACCTCTAACAGTGAACCTGCCTGTTATCGTTGCTCTTGACAGGTATACACTGGGCTGCATGAACACCTTCATCATGGAAAGAACATGTTCCTTTGATAAAGTTCATTGAGACAGTGAGAAGTAAATTACGTGAGAAAATGAACAACAGAGGCTTGCTACACCATGACAATATGCACAAACTGTCAGGGTTTGTAACCTTAACCAGTAGGTTTTAATCAAGTGAAGAATTCCATTAGTTCCACATTGCCCCTATTCACCTGGCTTAGCACTGTGTGACTTTCTAGTTGTCCTACATACTGAAGGTCGTGATGAACGGACAGTGTTTTGACAGGACCGAGGACATTTACAGGGTGACCCAAAATGAATGCAACCCATAACACTAGGAAGACGTAGGGACATCACTCGTGGAGAGCACTGGTTCCAGCAGGATGGGGCCACCCCACACACTTCAAACTAAACGTTGATGTGGCTGCGGCAACTATTCTAGGACTGACATGTCAGTAGGTGTGACCCTGAGTGGGCCCCACACTCACCCGACCTGAATCCAGCAGATTTCTATTTGTGGGGTAATCTGAAGGATCATGTTTACGGAAACCACCCCCAGACAATCAGAGACCTGAACACAGAAATCACAGCCAACATCAGAGCCATCCCAAGAGAGGAGTGTGTTCGCATAATTGACAAGTTAGCATTCAGGAGTGCCTGTGACGTCGAGGTGGTTAATTGGAACACTAACTGGAGAACCCAAACTTTCAGGATTGTTTTGTTATCAACTCAGTTTGACATGAATGCAAAAATAAAGCAAGTCACTTATCAGCTGTATAAATGACACATACTTTTATGGATTGCATTCTTTTGGGGTCATCCTGTAATTTGCGATAATAACAAGTGTCCCAAAGAACATCAAGGAAAAAAGGATTGCACATTGCCTCCATCGGTGGTAGGATGCTTGGAACAAGAGTTTGGATGCAGGAGGCACGTACTTTGAAGGTGGTGATACGAGTGTATGATCAATGCAGAGACTGAGTTTGCTAGCCATTGTCAGAGATTCGATCACTACTCTTCTGAAATCGTCAGACAGCAGCAAAAATGAAAAAAAAAAAAAAAAAATGATACCATCGTATTCCAGAATTTCATTTATTTATTTACTCACGTGGGACCTGGCGGTGATCAGGTAAAAGAACGAAAGAAAAAAAAAAAGACTGTCCCTTGCCTGCAGCACTGAAAGACCAACCCTTCTATTTGAAGACGGCACCCAGGTTCCCATTTTACATACTGGACCAATGTTCCTTCTTCGGTCCATATCCCCAGGGGTACATTCTCTATGTGCATAGTCTTGCCATTGATGTATTTACCCCATGGACTTGATCCCCAATGGTCTTTTCATCCACTACCTACCCACCGGAACACCCTATTCCACTCAGCCACCCACCCACCCTCCCACATTGAAAACATACCCACCCTGTCCAACCACTCATTCAATGACCCACCCACTCAACATGAAAGCCCACACACTTACCTACCCACACTGCCCACTCACCCATCCACCAACACTGCACACCCACCCTACCCAGCCACCTACTCTCCTACCTTGCCGATTCAGTGACCCACCCATCTACCATGACAACTCATCCACCCACCTATCTTGTCCACTCAGCCACCCTCCTGCCTTGCCCACCCACTCATCTATACACCAACCTGCTCTGCCAAACCACACTCCAATTCACCCACACTCTGCCACCCACACACCCATCCTCTCCACCCACTTACACACCCATTCTGAACCCATTCACTCATACTCATCCCCACACACACACATCCTACTTCCCAAAAACTTACATTCCCATTAGGTGCCCCTACTCACGCTGCCCCACCATTCCGCACAACACCCAATTACCCACCCAACCCAATTCGTTCACCTCGGCTACCCTTCAGCCCACCAGCCCAACCTTTAATAATACTAATGATATGCTTGTAGGAGGAAATTACAACTCTGATAATTAGCCCTCAGGCAACACTCTGTACACCTGATTATTAACTCGAGTAGATCTAAATCTGGCCGTCAGGGGCGCCTTTAGCAACCTTAAACCACAAAAATGATTTATCAGTAGAAAGTCACAGTATTAAACCTCACTCAATCTCTCTACATAGTTCGCCCGTAATTTTCATAGCAGACGAACACACAGCACGACAGACACTTTCAAATACAAATGTGATTTATTTATTTGAAATTACTGAAGCACCAGAGGAAACCAGAGGCCCTCCACTCAGTTCTACCTTTACCCATGCCCCTGACACCATCCCTTCACAAGGCAACGCCACCCCCTGTCCCCATAGGACCCCTGCAACCCACCAGTGGCACATACAGCTCCGGGGCAAGTCTCCTGCTGGTTTACACGCAAGTATAGTCAGGAATAAAACCATCTGCGTTCTTACCCTTGCTTGCTGCTGGGGAGGGGCGCCTCGAAGTGGATGGCACTGATATGACCTGACTGTGGAGTAGACCTGTTATATAAACCACCCTCAGTTCCTTACCTATAGCCCAAAAGAAGGATGGTGGGCTGCAGAAGAAGAGTAACTTTGGCCTGCAGTCCATCGTGTTAGGAGTCAGATTTGCATGGAGTTGCAACTACTACTACTACTGCTACTCTTACTACTACAACTACTCCTTCAGTAGTACTCCTCTCCCTCTTCCTTCTCCTCCATCTTTTCCCTACCACTGATGCTACTCTCATTCCTCCTCCTCCTCTTTCTTCTCCTACTACTACAACTACGACTACAAGTACTAGTGCAAGTACACCTTCTCCTCCTCTACTCCTCCTACTACTCCTCGTACTCCTCCTCCTCCTCTACTCCTCCTACTACTCCTCGTACTCCTCCTCCTCCTCTACTCCTCCTACTACTCCTCGTACTCCTCCTCCTCCTCTACTCATCCTACTACTCCTCGTACTCCTCCTCCTCTTCTTCCTCTACTCCTCCTCACACTACTAGTACTCCTCCTCCTCCTCCTCCTCCTCCCATCCTCTTACTACTACTACTGCTACTACTGCAACTATAATAAATCCCTTGAAATAGGTGATGTATTCTATGTATTTAATTCTGTCACCACCACGGGACTGAACTCATTTTATGTCAGACCTTTTGTTGTCAAGGGGCGAGTATTTGACACCATCATTCACAAAGTGTCTCCTTAGCTATACAGACTCGTTTGGAGGCAGCAAAAATGAAGTAAGGAAAACGTCATTGGATTGTAAGTTGTAGTTTGGTTGGGTAAAATCCAAGCGAATCTAGTCAGTCCGTTTGCTGAGACCCATTCCAATATCAGATTATGTCCATAATGCTGCCTGGGTGCGAAGAAGGCTTAAGATCAGTGCCTTTCGACTGCATGAGAATCAGTAAAACACACTGTAAAATAGTTATATCAAGTCACAAACCAATTCACAATATTCCCCCTGAATACAACACGCAACAATCCCCTTTACATCCAGGTCCCCAAATGAACTGCTTGTTGAAGAGGGATATAAAGCAAACAACCTTTGTACAAGACTCTGACCGGCTTGGGACTCAAACTCGGATTTTCCAGCTGCGTGTTTGATGTGCTAACCATTACACCAGCTGGTGCCCGGGTGTGGTTGGCTTCCATGTATTGTATAATTATCCATACTGAAACAGTCATATAACCTTATTGAAACCCAAAGTGTGTGTGTGTGTGTGTGTGTGTGTGTGTGTGTGTGTGTGTAAGTTAGTCTTTTTTTATCAGTACTACTCGTTTCCATCATGTCTCCTCGTTTTACTCTGTTTCCCCTTTTATCTTTAATCCTTCTTATCATTTCAGTTCACATTAACTACATTTCCCCTGTCAACGTGTGTGTGTGTGTGTGTGTGTGTGTGTGTGTGTGTGTGTGTGAGAGAGAGAGAGAGAGAGAGAGAGAGAGAGAGAGAGAGAGAGAGAGAGAGAGAGAGAGAGAGAGAGCTAGTCAGCCCATTCGCTGAGGCCGTGTATGTCACTAATATTCTCATGTCTTTGTCAGGTGGTGGTGTTGTACTTCCATAGACTCCAGCACCCACGGCTCTTCCTCCTGCCATAGACCAAGGCGCAGGTTTACTATACCCGCTTTGTGTTCATCTGACGAAACTGGATCACTCGCACACCTTGAATAATAAGTTGTTATTTGAAATTAGATGACCCTTTGTATGAGGTAGAAATGAGTCTCTTTGGTTACTAGAAGAGTTAATCCTCCAATCTGACTACACATGACTATCAACTTTGTTTAATAGGATTAGGGATAGTTGTCAGATTATACCAGACTTTACGACCACTCTTCTCGCTTGATTCATATTTGTTTGGTAGGAGGGACACCAAACGCCATTACCACAAAAACAGTATTATAAGCACGACAGTTTTCACCCAAGATATGTTCTGCAGGAAGGAAATGGGAATGAAAATCCTGGCCCTTTAATTTCTTTTGTTCCTCTTCCATAACATAGTAAAGTTGTTGGCCCTTAAAGTCTGAACGTAGAATTTGGTGCTGCTCGCAAAATAGCTCGCCTGAAGAATCTAAACTCATTTCATTCAACAGTGATGTGATCGTTTTGGCTCTTACTACCTACATGAGAAATTTCATAATGATGTATCAGCTCTATTTTAGTTGTTGATACTGATGTTTTTTTTTCAATATCCCGTATGAAGTAGAAATTAAAAGTTTGACTAGGTTTTTTTTTGAGTAGGCTATTTGGCCAAACATTATGTTACGAGGGAGTGGTTACAAAGTTTATTAGTGAATCTGGCCTCAGGCCCACTGATCCACGCCTACCACCATTACCACCTGACACAGCACCTCCGTGGGATATCTGGATTTTCCCTAGTTTTTATTTAAAAATCAACCATTACTCTTTCATACCATCAGAATTGAAGTCCTCTAAAATTTGGTTTGATTTATAAGTACTTCAGTTTATACTTGCCTTATTCATATTTTTTTTTTAAATTACCATATCTGTATAACTTTCAAGGGATAGGTGATGTATAATTTCTTCATATGATGTTAGTGCATTTCCACTGATAATCAGTTAACATCTTCATGGCGTTATCGTTTTAAAAACTATACATAAAATTTCTACTGTGTTTATCTACCGCATAATCTGATCTGAAGAATGTTCGATTATTTTGTCCAATTAACTCCGTATATTCAAATTCTCGATCTAGTGTTCTAGGAGTTTGGTTGATCTAAACTATTAATGTAAACCATGACAGAATATGTTCATTCGTTAAGTGTAACATAATTAATGTGGTCTGTATCTGAATATTACTTGCTATGCTCCTGCACTTTGGAGGGATTTTATTCAAGACAAGACAAATAGACTTTTTCGTATTATGAGATTCTCCCGCTGAGTATATGATTCAAGCCATGTAGTCTTTAAGTGCCGCACCTCAGAGGATCCTTTCAGTTTACTGGATAACCAGTCTCCAAAGCAGTAAACTATTATCACATACTTTTTTGTTTCTCGTATCTGTTATCTTTAAAGATCAGCCTAATTTGACCGAGAACAGTTTTGTACTGAGAGTGAAGACCAAAATAAACAGAAAATGTTGTAGGTAACAAAAGCACAAGGGACACTATAAGTACGACACCATGTCTTCACCCACGGTAATAAATCAAGCAATGTTGATAAAATATCCACTTAAATAAAGACTGCATAAGTATAACGACTTTTCTTTTTATCCCCATCAACTTTATTTTTTCTCCCTTTACATTGTGCGGGAGGGGGCCTCGAAAAAGAAGACAGCAAAACAAAGACTTCCGTGATACCTTTTCCTAACTGAATATAAATGGCATGAAACATAAGTACAGTTTTCTGAAATCAGATTTTTAAAAACAATTCTTATGTGTCTAATGGAACACTGATAACAAAAATCCAAATATATGTTGATTATTATAAGAGAAAATGCATTTGAACAAGGGAGCACTACGTCTTCAACACTATAACCCATTACTCGCAATAATATATATATATACTGTATATATATATATATATATATATATATATATATATATATATATATATATATATATATATATATATATATATATAAGTAAATAGAGAAGAAATTTTAAAAAATCGCTCACTAATTACAAAGCATTAACTGTGTGTCGCCAAGGTAAGGTTCCGAAGATGAAGTCTCTCTCAGTATTTGCCGTGTACAGCGGATTCTGTTATGTGATTACTGCAGTATTTGCAGCCACGCTGTTACACAGTGTGGCTCTTTAACCGGGAAATATTCAACTGCAAATTATTCCTTCAGCATAGAAAGGATTAGCTTGCACCTCTTGTCATTTTTCTCTACTTACCTGCCTGTACCTACTTACCTTCTTATCTACCATTGTTCCCTGGTTACTTACCTATTTCCCTTCCTTTCTCCCTGCCAACTTACTTACCTGCCTACTCAACTGACCCCATACTTCCCTGACTACCTATCTTCCACCTGACCTTACCACTTGCCCCCTTGCCCATGTACCTGCATACTTACTTATCCGCCTTCCTGTCTGTCTGCCTTCCTGCCTTTCTACCTCCAAGCCAACCGACCTTCCGACTTATTACCCTGGGTATTACCCCAAATACCTCTCTGCCTATCTCCTTACCTACCTTACTTCCTGCCTATCTACATCTCAAACTACCTCTCTGCCAACCTCTCCACATACTTCCTTGTCTACCTCCCAACCTACCTCCCTGTTTACAATCATTTTCTGCATATTTAAAAGGCTGTCAACCTCCTACCAACCTGCTTACCTGCCTATCTACTTCTCTACATACTTCCTTGGTTACTTTCCTGCAGAGGGAGTAAACTGTAGTATCAGCCGAATAGGGTGGTACTCCTAAGTTGGATGGAAAGCTGATGAGAGGGAGAGCTGGAGCTCCGGTTTCATCGGCCTTTAAGACTAGCTTCTGACCACCCGTATTTGCTGAAATTTTTTAATCGTTTTAGTAACACAGAGAGTAGCCTAGCATGCGCTCCTATACAACTTCCTGTAACTATCAACACCAAACAACATGCGCAGTGCACACATTTCCAATAAAAATTAAAAAAAGACCATCTGAACTCCCAGCCGTCGAGTCCCTCGGGGGGGGAGGGGAGGGGGGGCATAAAAGTCCCCACCATCCCCCCCTCTCCCAGTGACGACCAAACAAGATGCTTGGAATCACTGCCAGACTCACTTCTTCATTTCTGCAACATTCGTGGACTTTCCTCTAATTTTCTCTCTGTTGAACACCACCCCTGTTCCTCCAAACCTCTCCTTCTCTTCCTCACAGAGACTCAGTGTTCCCAGGCGACTGATAGCAACGTCTTCTTTGATTCCAACTGTTTTCTCTATACTCACTTCAAAGCCAAAAGTGGCTGTTGTGTTTATATTCAAAACAATACATCTTGCTTTCATGTTCCTGAATATGAATCTTCCGAATTCTTTACACTGTGGTTTCAACTATACTGTTATTCTCTGACTAAATATATCTATGCTGTTCATTTATCTCCTCATTCCATCGACTATGAATAATCTTTTGACTATCTTACTTTGAAGATGGAACTCATCCTCTCAATTTCTTCTTTCTCTGAAATCTCCATTTTAGGTTATTTCGATGTTCAACACCACCCATGGTTCTCCTCACCACTCACTGATTCATCTGGTGAACAAGCCTTTATCTTTACTATCCTTAATGTCTAGAGCATCTTGTATAGCACCCAAATCATATCCCTGATTGCCATGGACAGACTTTCAGCCTACTTGAGTTTTCCTTATAACTAATCCTTCTGCTTACCCTTGTAATCCTTTCTCTCTGCTGCGCTCTTCCAATCACAACCATATCAACTTGACCTATCCTATCGACACAGTAAGGCCAGTGGACCCTCTCAAGAAACAATGGCTGTGGCACTTTGGGGCTGCTGATTGGGAGGCCCCCAGGCAGTACTTCTTTGATTATCCGTGGAATGATTATTGCTTCCATGGCCAAGAGCCTTCTGAGTGATCCTTGTGCAATTCGAAGGTTATTCTCTCGGGCATGGAAGCATACTTCCTCTCTCTTATCCTGAGACAAAGGAAAAAATACAAAACTTGGTTTAATCACACTTGTTCTAAAGGTGTCCATAACAAGGAGAAGGATTGCAAAAGGCACAAGGCCAACCCACCCTTGAATCTCATCTCTCTTGTGTTTCTGCTTGGTTAGTCTGCCCATCACTCTGCTAAATATACTGTCATTTGTGCTGATTCTCTGAACTCATCAACTCAATTTCTTACTGTTCCTTCTGTCACCATGGCATTAACTTACTTCATCTTTCCATCCTCTTCTCCACTCTGATGGCTCTGTGGCTGTTTCTTCTACTGATAAAACAAATCTTCACTCAGACGTTCTCCTCCAGTTCCACCTCAGATGATTCCAGTGCTGTTTCTCCATCACTTCTCCCCTCTGACTCACATTAAAATTTCTTAAGTTGATATGTTTTCTGCCATCACTGGCCTCAGTACTAACAAGGCATTTGGATCTGATAAGGTCCTTCCTCTTGTCCTCAAGAAATGTCATTCTGTACTTTCACCCTGCCTAGGCATGCTCTTTCACCGTTGTCTATCAACTTTTATCTTCCCATCTTGCTAGAAATATGCTCTTATTCAGCCTGTCCCAAAGAAGAGTGACCATTCCCAACCTTCTAAATGTTGTCTAGTTGCTTTAATATCCTGTATTTCTTTTTTGTTTTTTCTAATCAAAATCCTGTATTTCTTTTTTTTAAACCAAATCAAAACTGGAGGTTACATTCTGAAGTAAAAAGACTCGTTAGACGTGATAAAAGGAGGCTATATGATGAAAATGCAACAGAGACAGAAATCAAATTAAGTAAAAATGACGGTCAGAGCACAAGAGCAGCGTATCAGGCCATAAAGGAGTTAACTGGGAATGAAAAGAGAAGGAAGGAAACACCTGTACAAGATAGAAATGGTAATTTGATGATTAAAGTTTTGGATATAAAAGGAAGGTGGAAATAGCACTTTGAATCTGTTCTAAATAGACCAATCCCAGCTGAAGAGGACATTTTGCCAGCCGAAAGAGATTTGCAGATAGAAACAGGGGATATAACTTTGGAAGAGGTTGCAAAATCTATAAAGGAGTTAAAGAATTTTAAGGCCCCAGGAGAGGATGGAATATTTCCTGAAATGCTTAAGGTGGATAATGACGAGTTGATGAATGCGCTTTTGAAACTAATGTGGCTTGGGGTAATGGTGGAATTCCAGAAGAGTGGAAAAATGGAGTGATTATAAAAATACCAAAAAAGGGAGATTTAAGTGTATGTGGCAATTGGAGGGGGATAACTTTGACACCTGTAGTTGCACTAGTCTTTTCCAAAATCTTGTTGAACAGAATAGAGCCAGTAATTGAAAAAATTTTAAGAGATGAACAAGCGGGATTTAGAAAGGGTCGAGGCTGTAAGGCATCTAATGCAACAAACTATTGAGATGTTAATGCCACTTAGTATGTGTTTTGTGAATTTTGAAAAAGCGTTTGATAGTGTTTCACGTGGAGCTATGTTGAAAATTATGAGATTTATGGTATACCAGAAAAGTTTGTATATATTATTAGAAGCCTGCATGAAGGTACTTTCTGTAAGGGAATGGTGGGTGGTTCTTTGAGTGATTCATTTCCAGTTAGGTCAGGAGTGATTCAAGGAGGAGTTCTTTCGCCATTGCTGTTTGTTTTGATTATGGATTATGTTATGAGAAAGGTTGTAAGGAGAACAGGTGCAGGAATTAACTGGAAAGAAAATAAGAAGCTGATGGATTTGGACTATGCTGATGATATTGTACTGATTTGCGGAAGTATTTACGAGATGCAGAGGGTGCTTGATTGTCTGGTGGAGGAAGGAGAAAAAGTGGGATTGGTAATAAATTGTGGAAAGACTAAAATTATTAATATGAACGTGGAGAACCAAATCGATTGTGTAATTGGGAATAATGTGGTGAAGAATGTAGAAAACTTTAAATATCTGAGAACGATTGTATCATCTAATGGATCATTAAACAATGAAATTGATGAGAGGATTAGACAGGCTTGGCGAGCGGTTGGAATGTTGAAATCTGTTTGGAATAATAATATGCTTTCGGTACATACTAAAGTGAAAATTTACAAAACCATGGTTAGACCAATTTTAATTTATGGGCATGAGTCATGGTACAGTACATTTGCAACAGATCAGAAAGTATTAGGATTTGAGAATAAAATTCGCAGAAGGATTCTTGGGGTACAATGGCAAGACAGAGTTACAAATGAAAGAGTAAGGGATATTACGAGAGTGGAACCAGTTAATGAATATGTGAGACTGTCTCGCTGGAAGTGGCTTGGGGAAATACACAGAAAAGAAAAGCAGTTAAATACAGGATGTGCCAGAGTGGACTGCTAGAGGAAGAAGAGGTAGAGGTAGGGCGAGGGAAACCTGGTTGAGGACAATGAAAAGAGAAGCAGGAGAGGAGTGTTGGTAGGACCTGAAGGAGATGGCAAGAGACAAATATTGGTGGAGAGAGTTCATCGAGGCCCAATGCATCCCCTGGGGTGCCACAGGAAATGATTGATTGATTGATTGAATAAAAAAAAAAAAAAATTAAGGACTTTTCCTCACACAACATTATTTCCGATAGTCAGTATGGGTTCTCCCAAGGATGCTCACTGGAGATCTTCTCACCTTCCTTTCAGAGTCCTCGTCATCCATATGTCGGGACTCTGGTGAAAGCTTTGCCATTGCATTTAACATCTCTTGTTTTAGTCTTTCACGTTATTATTGTTGTATTATCTCTTCTCGTGCCATTTCCATAGGTTTAATTATCATTTGGCAATGCAACAATACTAAACAGCTTCACTTGACCCTCTGCAGCTTGGGTGTTCTCTAAGCTCCAATTAGCATCAGATTAAATACTTTGTTTTACCAAGTAGTGTTACTCCCACTCCACAGCATGCTGTGGGTTGGCTTGGCACGATTCGTTTCCAGGAGGAGGAAGTGGATGGGGAGGATAGTTCTGATGATGGATGTTGCCCAGGAAGCACAGAAAAAACGGTTATAGAGTTGTACATACAGTTGTTATGGAATGTGTTCTAGGGCTACGTATGGTATGATTTGTCTGTACTGATAACGTGTTGGGTCCATACAGTGTGTTGTGATGGAGTTGGGATGTGCAGTACATTATTTTGTACATGAGTAAGGTTTAGTTATTGCATACTTGCACGTGCGCGTGTGTGCGTGCATGTGTGTGTGTGTGTGTGTGTGTGTGTGTGTGTGTGTGTGTGTGTGTGTGTGTGTGTGTGTGTGTGTGTGTGTGTGTGTGTGTGTGTGCTCATGCGTGCGTGCGTGCGTGTGTGTGTGTGTGTGTGTGTGTGTGTGCTCTTGCGTGCGTGTGTGTGTGTGTGTGTGTGTGTGTGTGTGTGTGTGTGTGTGTGTGTGTGTGTGTGTGTGAGTGTGTGTGTGTGTGTGTGTGTTAATACAGCATTCCAAGCCATGACATCACTAGGTTGATCATCACCACCTCATCACTGATGCACAACTCCACTAGAACACACTAACTCATTTGCCACACTCATTAATCTCGCTTGCTACACACATTACACACACCACACCACACCAACCCTCTCCTTACACTCACGACACTCAGCGACACAGTCAACAACCTCACTACAGTCATCTTATCTTTGTCTATAGCCAGACACCATAATCCCTTAAGGGGTGGCCATTTGTTTTTTATTTTATTTGTTTTACCGGCAAGAGCACTAACCCTCCACCAACACACTTTTTGTCACTTAACCCCCAAATGCCGGGCTGTTTTTATTGCAGTCGTCACCTCACTACTGGTGATTTCCCAAAAAATTGTTTGTTTTCAATTCTTAATATCTCAGAAAGTTTTGCATGTAGGGAAACGGATTGAAGACAGTATTACTCATCAACTCTTCCTATTGCAAATGAAAGTATCCCCATGACTGTTGTCGTTGCGTTGATGAGTAATGACGTGAAGAAGATAACAAATTTTCAATGCAAGACCAGGACGTGTTCGTGCGGCTGGCTGCGGCGCCGATTATGCCTTTGCTTTCAACGTGTCAACTTTGCCATGATTAGATAAACCAAACATTGTTGCATCCAAGCAGGGGCGTCATTTCAATTTTCCTTGGGGGGGGAATAGGTTACTTAGGAGGCCCCCCTGCTCCCACCTCCCCACATGGGGGGGGGCCAGCAAACATTTTGAAGCCACATGCAAAGATATGTTCAGAGATAATCAGTAAACAAATATACATACTGTATATAATTATTTATTAAACCAATTACTTCCTGACACACACACTGATGGATATTCTAGCATTGGCAGTATTTCTATCTGAAGTTCAATATGTAATTAAAAGTGTATGGTAAAGTACATATCATTGCATTATATGCTAATGAACTTGGATAATAGATCAAATAGCAATTAAAATATCTGTATTGGTGAGAGCTTAAACTGACTTCATTCATATAGCCTAATGAAAAGATAATGAATATAAAATTGAGAATGATAAGTTGTAAACTTGTAATTGAACCAAAAATGGAAAGCTTTTAGCTTACTAGCCCCCAAAATACCATGAACCATATAAAGTAATGTGAAAAAGTAAGCTGTACACTAAGAGATGGGAGAAATAAAATGATGGTTTTTAAATCTGGAAGATGCACATGTAAGAATAGTATATTAATTTCAGAATTCATCAGAGGAAATTGAAAACTAAACGACGTATATTTACTGCACTGAATAATGAATAAACTACTGCAGCAGTGGATATCTCGGTGATCTCAGCTTTGCAAAGTTATTTGTAGTGCCCTTTGTGGCCTACGTGCCATGGTGAATAATGCCGGATATTCTATCTAAAGCAGCTTTATTCTGTACCAATTCCAAGAGATTATTATATTTACATGGCAAGATATCATACATTAATTTCACATGTGAGGTGGTGTGTGGGAAGAAGAGAAGACGAAAGGGGATGCAAGGAACAGCATGGTGGAATGAAGAGGTGAGAGAGGCTGTGGCACAAAAGAAGAAAACAGATAGTGAGTGGATGAGAAACAGGGGTGTGGAAGAAGTTGAAAGAGATGAAAATATTAGTAAGAGACAGTAAGAAGAGAGTGGATGAGGAATTTGGAAGGAATTTGAGAGTAAAGTGGAGGGAACATAAGAAAATGTTCTGGAACGAGGTAAAGAAAGTTAGACAGGGTGTCACAGGAGTTAGTTAGGGAGTGAAAGATATAAATGGTAGATTACTAGTGGAGAAGGGAGAAAAAGTGAGCAGATGGAGGGAACACTTTAGGGTATTGTTGAACATAGAGAATGAAAGTAATGCGAGTGTAAGTGACTGGGGAATGGCTGGGAGAAGGAGGGATGGGAGAGAAGAGAGGAAGAAATCAATAGGATGGAAGTTGTGGCAGCAATGAGAAAGTCAAAATGGGGAAAGACCCAGGAATTGATGGAGTGTGTGGTGAAATGTTGAAGCATGGGGAAAAGATAGTAGCAGAATGGATGTGACGGATGTGCAGATTGGCTTGGGAGGAAGGTAGAGTCCTGGAGGACTGCAAGTCAGGTATAATTATTCCCCTGTACAAAGGAAAAGGGGGAAAAGGAGTGTGTGGTAATCATAGGGGTATTTGTCTTCATAGTGTAACAGGAAATGTGTATGGTAGGATACATACTGACAGAGTTCGGGAAATAATAGAGGTATTAGTTGGAGAAGAACAGGGAGGTTTTAGGAAGGGAAGAGGTTGTGTAGATTAGATATTCATTCTTAGGTCTTTAGTGGAAATGATTCTAGGAAGGGAAGGAAGTTGTATGCGAACTTCGTGTATTTGGAGAAAGCACATGACAGGGTGGAAAGACAAGGACTGTGGAAAGTAATAAAGAATGTATGGAGTAGATGGGAAGTTTTGCCGTGAAGAGTATATATGAGGGTGCTAAGGCTGCAGTGCGCGTGGATAGTGAACTGAGTGAATCATTCTATTTGAAGGTTGGATTGAAACAGGGATGTGTCATGTCTCCATGGTTGTTCAATCTGTATGTGGATGGGGTAATAAAAGAGATAAAAGGTTGGGCAGTGGATGTTGGAACAGCCCTAATGAGAGAGGGCAGTGTTTGGAAACTCCCTGTACTCTTGTTTGCAGATGATACTGTGTTGTTAAGTGAAGACGAAGGGAGTCTGCAAGGCTTGGTGGATGATCTGCAAGGCTTGGTGGATGATTTTGGGAGAGTGTGTAAGAAACGGAATCTAAAGGTGAATGTAGGGAGGAGTAAAGTTATGGTCTTCGAGAAAAGTGAAGTCAATGAATGTACAGTGAGGTTCTTTGAGGGGGAATTGGACAATGTGAGTGCGTTTAAGTACTTGGGTAATGTGAGGAGTAAGGATAGAAGTATGGCGAGTGAAATGCTTGAAAAGGGTACAACAAGGAAGAATGGTTGCTGGTTCCTTGAAAGCAGTGATAAGAAACAGGGAAGTGAGCATGGAAGTGAAAACGTTACTACACGACAGTATTGTGATACCAACTCTAAAGTATGAAAGTGAAGCTTGGACCTTGTTGGAGGGATACAAGTCAAGAGTGAGAGCAGTGGAAATGAGTTATTTGAAAGGAGTATGTGGAGTCACATGGAGAGACAGAGTGACAAATGAGGAAGTGAAGGAGCGTTGTGGTATGGATGTGGATGTGACAGGAAACGTTAGGAGAAACACACTGAGGTGGTTTGGCTATGTGGAGAGGATGGAGAGTGAGACACTGACGAGGAGAGTGTATGTGGGTGAGGTGGTGGGGGGAGAGGGAGTGGGAGGCCAAGGATGAGATGGAGGGATCGAGTGGAGAGGTATATGAGAAAGGGGGGTGTGAGCTGGGAGGAGAGCAGTGAAACGGAGGGGGACAGGGCGAAATGAAGACGATTTGATTGTGGCCACTCCTTACGGGTTTAAGGCATCTGGCAATAAATAGGTAGACAGAACTGTGTTCATATTTACTTTATCAGCCCTTACAGAATGAACTTCCCGCGGTGTCTGCTGTCTGACTGGCTGGCCTCTGGCTTATGGTACCTATCGTGTCCAGAATACGTTAACAAGATATAAAGAAAACATTCCGACGTCGAACCACAAAATAAAATAAAACCATGCTTTCGTGTATATATATTTTTTTTTTAAATAAAACATACGTCACTTAAGTGTTTGTGACTTAGATTTTGTCATTTTGTAAAAAAAAAAAAAAAAAGGCTTACTTCGTTCTGATGCCACCCTGCCGTCCCCCCTTCCCCCTACCGTTCCCTTTTTCCTCACGGTCCCATGGTACCTCCCCTCCCCTCTGGATCTTTCCACCTCCCACTTTGGGAACCACTGATCTAAATGAACTCTTAAGACTCCTACCTACAGGTACGTACTTCCAAAGATGAAGAAAAACTTTTAATGATAGCTAGAATACACTAAAAAAGGCAGCTCGATACTGAAGTTAACTGAACATAGGACTAGGAATATATTTACATTGATATCCTTTAATATACTTAGTAAATTATTGTGATTATTACACACACACACACACACACACACACACACACACACACATACACACACACACACAAACACACACACACACACACACACACACACACACACACACACACACACACACACACACACACACACACACACACACACACACAAGATATATTTCACTCAAAAAGTATTGAGGCTAAATACAAATGATTTTTAATTTCATGATGTTAACCTTATATATTTTTCATTAATTGTAGTTGATTTGGAGGACCCCTCAGAAAGCTTGGGGGAGCGAGCGCCCCTCGCTGCCCCCCCCAAATGACGCCCCTGCGTCCAAGGCATGCCTTATGGCACTATCACTGAGTCTTTTTCTGGTATCCTTGGAAAGAGGCTTGGCAGGGGTGGATGATGCAATTGGCTACAAGTGCCGTGGACAGAATCAGGCAAATAGGAACCTGAAGACATCGTTGTGCACCTGACAAAAGCACGGAACAGACTGACTTTCGCCTGTGTGCTATGGTGGTACTCCCTCCCTACCCTTTGGTGCCGAGATGAAATGGTGGCCGGTTCAAATGGTGGCTGGACGACACTTGCATGTATAGCTGCTACCTGGTGGCCATGGAGCACCCCGTTTGTGACATGTATAGAAATTACCCGGCAGATAGGGGTTAAGGAACACATATGGGTAGGTTGTAAAAGGTTTCCTGGCTTACAGGAAACCATTAAGTTTGTCACACAATTTAAACCCACCTGAAAAAAAAATAAAAGTAATAAAAAGTGATAGGAAAGATGTGAGAAATAGGAAGAGAGGAGGTCAGACACAGAAAAAAAAATGTTAAAGGTGAAGGAAGAAGAGAACTACATCAAGCGATTGGATGATGGTCACCACCATCTACCACGAACTACAGTCACTCATCTCAGTATACTCCTTCACAACACGAACACTCACTCATAACAGAGCTTCAGTATTGGCAACCTGTGAGTAAAGTTTGAGGTCGTGTGCCTGAGTGGTGGTGGCAGTGAGGGAGGTGATGTAAAATATTGGGAAGCGGTATAATTGGAATTAAATTAAATAAGGATACCAGGCATATTATAGATTGTCTGTTCCTTCTGTAGAAGTCCACTAGGTCCCCTGTGGGATCGACCTTTTCTTTGGAGGGAGAGCGATAGACAGAATTGATCCTTCTGCATGTTAGAGAACTACGAATAACTGGCGTCTGTCGGAGGAATGATGTATGTGAAAGTGGAAGTGCTGTATTGGCTTGGTTCTGTATATATATATATATATATATATATATATATATATATATATATATATATATATATATATATATATATATATATATATATATATATATATATATATATATATATATATATATATATATATATATATATATATATATATATATATATATATATATATATGTTAGACTCTATTCCATAGGCAGAACCAACAGGGTATCGACATTAAGAAAAAAAAAAAAAGCACGAATTTGCAGAAAAGTGGGATATATAAGATGACTGACAAAGAGTTCATTGAAATTCCTGTGGTAAGTGAAATGATTTGCATGAATAAAACTGGTACGTGACAGGAATAACAGTATTTGGCCACTCTAACTTTATATGGTCATGAATATTAATGCTGCGATCAGTAAATGAGAATAATCATCTTGTTACAAAACTTTTTTGTTGGATTAATTAATTCAGCCTGTGCCTGATGTGAACACAGAATATAAATGGCGATAGGGATTGTTGTGGTAACTGGTGTAGGAAATGTTTATTTTAGAGGATGCTGGTGCTGCTGCTTCTGTTAGTGATGACTGGTGATGATGATGATGATGATTGCACAGATCATGTATGGTTAGCAGGGATAATGATTCCTAACTAATGGTGTCAGGAAGGCACTTGCTTAACTGTGGTCATGTTAGCAGAATTTATGATATTCAGATTATTATACTGAATTAAGTGTTGGTGGTTTTAGAGATCAGCTGAAACAGTAACTGCTAAATATGCAACAATGGCCAGACAGTTGCCTGCCTGACAGTACCAATAAAGTTGACAGATATATTTGTAAGGTCAATAGTTGGTAAATAGTGCATAGCAATTAGAAACGCAAGGAGACTATTGGCCAATTACGATGTTATTTATCCGGAATATAAGCAAATTCTGCGAAATATCTAACCAACGCTTGCGAGAAAATGATAGAAGGGAAAAAGACGCTGGTGGCATGTGAGGGTGAAGTTGGCCGCAGATGATAATGTTATACGATAAATCAGTGTGAATGGCCCAATGTTTATGTGCTTGTTAAACTCAGGATTAACAGAAACAACAACTAGATTCTTTAGTCTTTCAGTGTCACAAACAACAGACAGCTAATTATAAACAAAAGTAAATAATGATAACAACAGTTTACAAAGTTGCAAAGATGCAATGACACAACAAAATTATGATAAAAGAGAAATTGTAGAAAAAAGGAGACACAAGAAAAGATAAGGGTGATAGAGTAAAATAAATGTTCGGGAGGGGAATCTGTAGGCATACACATTATAGCTGCCCTTGGATACAAATTGAGTACAGAGAAAGTAGGAGGATACTGAGAAAGCGTTGCTATTAGTCATCTCAGAGAGTTTAGTCTCAGTAAGAGAAGGTGAGCTTTAAAGGATAAGAAGTGGTTTTCTACAGAGAGAAAATTAGAGGAAAGGCCACGGATGACGCAGAAGTTAATAGAGAAAGAGTCAGACGATGGTTCCAGGCATCTCATTTAGTCGTCAGTGAGAGACGGGGGTTGGTGGGGGCTTTTATGGTATCGTTTGCATTGATAAAGGTAATTATTACACAACAAATCTGATCAACTTAATTTCCTGAAATGTGTCTTCACCTACGATGATCATCCTGCAATGCATAATGTCTACCAATATTTCGGAATGAATGAATCTTTATTTTCACTCTCATTTGTTGGCCTCAGTTTGGACAAGATGGCAATTTGAAGGCTCACAGCCTTTGGTCCTTTCTTTTTCTGTATATAAAGTTCAGTTCCTGCATTATTCAGCACACACACACACACACACACACACATTAAGTTTTTTTTTTTTTTTTTTTTTTTCAATGATTTTCTGGCTGCTAAACTGACTTTCCTCTGTCAGTATAAACTACTTACCATCCAGTTCAAAGTTTCCTTTTCCAATATTTTTCCTCTACGTCCATCTTGTTGAAGTTGTTGATGAACCTGAATACAGGTTCTCGTGGAACACACTTCACTTTTTCCTTCCACCAGTACTGGTCCGTCCTGTACTTCATTCCTTTATCCAGCTGTATTAACACTTCCATTGCACTTGCTAATTTCCTCTCTAAATTTGTTCACCAGACATTCTTTTATTTACCTGCATTCGGAATCCACGAGAGAACCTCTGTATTGTCTAATATACTATTGTTGCCTAATAATGTGACCCTTTTAATTTCAGTGTGCATTTTAAGTTTTTTCTTGAATGTGAAAAACTATTTATTTATCCAACTTACTTATCCTCTTTGTGAGTCTGAAGTTGGTAATTTGGCAATGGTGATTAGTGTATTTGTGGTCGCTGTGAGGGACACAATGGATATGGCTGTTAGGTTCCCGAGCATAATCTTCTGAGCTCTATGCTCTGGTTTCGACTATCTCGTCATTCTCTGACTAAGTATATCTGTGCTGTTTACTTATGCCTAATTATTCCTAAATTAAAGAAGTCTCTGACTAGTTTAGTTCTAAGATGGAACACATCCTATCAATTATCTCCTTTCTCCAAAATCTCCATTCTAGGTGATATCAATGTTCACCACCACCTCTGGCTCTCCTTTCCTTTCACTGACCCACCGGGTGAACAAGCCTACATCTTTCCTATTCTGAATGACCTAGAGCAGCTTGTACAGTCGCCCCAAGAGGTGATGGCAGAGATTCAGATTGCTACGGTCACTCTGCACCGATGTACGTTCAATGAAAACTTAGTGGATTTATTGTAAAACTTATGTGCCTCCATTACGTCATATAAAATAAATCATATCTCGCTAAGAATTATGTAAAACGAATAACATGGGGTAGTGATATATTAGAAGTTAACACTCGGATACTTCTTCCGATTTGAATGAATGTGTAAAGTATTATTCCGCGCGTGGCGTGCAGCATAACCCCATGTTCCTGGTGTATTTGCTTCCCAGGGTTTCAATTACAGATGCTCTAGTTTCGAAGACCGGTAACTCATGTGACTGCAATACACTACCTTATTTTCAAGTGCTATAGTCATGATACAGCAACAATAAGGATGCCGCAACAATGAAGTTTTTCTTAGTAATGATACCATACCACAGCGGTAGCAGCAAGACCATTCTGCCTTTTATTCCTTGTCTTCCCCTCGCTTATATTAATCTGCGACTTTATTCCTAATTCATGCAAAATTATTTCAGGTTGTAAGAAGATATGAGATTTTACCTTTTTTTCATGTGACTAGGGAGTGAAGAGGACCAAAGCATGAGTTCATACTCTTGCAATGCAAAAGCACATACTTTTTCCTCTATTTCTAGTATCCTTTTCAAATAAACTTCTGTGCCCTGCTAAACTGAAAATGCTGGTATGAAAGTTTAGAACTCAGTTATTTGTTAAGGAACATCTGCATTTTCTTTCTCTTGCCACATGTTTAGAAACTGAGGATACTAGGCTGACACAAGTTTGTCATTCTCCAAGGAGCTCCGACTCTCGGCAAATTTTCAAGGTTTTCCTTATTTTTCAGTCACTGATAGTCCTCTGGCTTATCTTAAAACTTTAAGTTATTTTTCTTAATGAAAAACTGGCCAGAAGCATTATAATAACTGCATATCTTTGAGTAAAAGCTGTTTCCTTCCGTACATAGTGATCGAACCATTTAAAATAGGCTACTAATTTACGCCGCATTCCCGCTTTCTGTCGTCGTACATGGAGACAACAGTAACGGAAATAAATGACTTTTAATTATTCCTTAGTATTGTAACGGAAATTATTTTATAAATAATAATGACTGACTTTAATTAATTATTAAAGCGCTTTTCTTTTTAGTATTACGCTACTAAAAAATTATTTCATTTTATCATATTAGATATGAACTCCGCTAATTATTCCTGACTGTCCCTGAGCGATAGTTCTG
>NC_137041.1:18674911-18748304 GCF_032717465.1 Coenobita brevimanus
CTTTCACTACAATGACTTTTTTTTTGTTTTTCTTCTTACAGCCCGAGAGCTTTAACCAGGTTTAGGCTTCATACAGTACAAAATCAGTGGAAGGGATGGAAAATGAAATGGCTTTGCATTATTCAAAATAGGTAGAAGCCTGATAAGGAAAAAAAGTTGTAATGGAATTTACTACATTTTTTCTTATGTTATATTCCAACTCTTACATTTATGTGGGGATGTCGTATAGTTTGCTATACTTATCGCTATACATATTTACTCAGGTAAGAACAAACTTATTCGGAATGAAAGAATTTGATTAAAACCTTCATTAACTCCTTCAATATCTGAACATTTTTATACTGCACGTCTGGTAGCTGCATAATAATTAATCTGCCTACCTATGTGTATGTATGGATACCGCCCTCGAGCTGAAGGGGGTCTGTCTCTCTGTCTCTCTGTCTCTCTGTCTCTCTCATCTTCTCAGCCGACTCCGCTCTTTCTTTACCCCTGCGCAATTGTTGACTCTATACAGGGGTTTTATCCGCCCCTGTGTGGAGTACAACTCTCATGTGTGGGGAGGCTCCCCTCATACAGCTCTTCTCAATAGGGTGGAGTCAAAGGCTTTTCGTCTCATTAACTCTCCTCCTCTTACTGACTCCCTTCAACCTCTGTCTCTTCGCCACACTCTTGCATCTTTATCTCTTTTCTATCGCTACTTTAATGGTCACTGCTCCTCTGAACTGTCTGCTTGCATTCCTCCACCTCTACGACGGGCGCGTAGCACCCGTCTGGCAGCAGACTCTCATCCTTTTTCTGTCCAACTCTCTAATGCAAGAATTAACCGTTACTCCCAGTCTTTCATTTATGCAACAGGTCAACTCTGGAACTGTCTCCCTCTGTCTGTATTACCTGCTGCCTATGATCTCCAGTCTTTCAAACGCAGTGTGTCCAGGCATCTCAAAATGATCGGATCTTGAATTTGGCTCTATATTGTATTTTGTTTTTCTCTTGGAGGGAACTGTTACTGCGGGCTCATGGCCTTTGGTTCCTTCTTCCTCGCATTAAAAAAAAAAAAAAAAAAATCTAAACCCGCTCAGTACGTATCTTTACGCCATTCTTGCCTCGGCAGTATAGTTTTATTTAGCTTAAGAAAGACCCTGGTAAGGACTGTGCGAACCCTTTGGCAACAGTGAGCAGCATCCACAGATTACAATGTCTACTCACGGGCCGGCCGGGAGGGAAACAAAACGCTGCCGCACCTGGATGATGACGTCACTCTCTTTTTCGTCTCCCACGTCCCAGCTCACGCCGTACACTGTAACACGTTAAAAAATTTTCTTTCTTTCTTACCATATCTTAACATGTGCTTGGATATTATGCCAGAATTTATGCAAATAAATAATATACGACTCTCTAAATAAATACATTATTGGTTTTAGTCATACGTTGCTCATATCATCAAATGCATTGAACAGTATTTAAGCATATGGGCTAGACAATTGTCTCACGTCATAGTTGAAGTTCATTTAATATGAATCTCTCTCTCTCTCTCTCTCTCTCTCTCTGTCCAGCAATCGGTCATCAGTATATGTATACCTCTGCCTAGCTGTTCTCATCAATTTACTCATTTTATTTAGTTTTTGTGGATAAATTATATTTTTATTTAGTGCTCCCATTCTAAAAAACATACGACAGCGAACAAAATAATTAACTACTTTTGTCTGAGGAAAAACAGATTCAGCAGTTTGACTGGCTAGATTCTGGGCAGTGGCCTTTCCAGGTTGCAGGTCTTTAGCTACATGATGACAATTAAATAACTTTTCCACTGTTTTAATTTTTCTAGGAATTTAAAGCTAGGTTTCATCTATTTTTCATTTCCCCTGCTAATTGCACATATCCATGTGTCTTCTTTGTTTGACGCCTTTGAACCAAGGTAGTAATACCGGGGATATTTATGAACTAAGAATCCACCAAAATACTCCAGGCCCTCTTCCTCAGTAACTTCTCACTCTAACTTCTAAATGCAGGTTGTCTGAAATATTTTCCTTGTCCATACGCCCTGCCTCTGGTTCATTGTTTTCGTCTGACAAACAGAACATCATTGCAGACAGGGTCAGTCCATGCTGGAGATTTTCTTCGCCATCCTCAGACAGTGGAGCATGCTCATCATTGAAACTGGAAAATGATCCTGCTGACATGTTCACATTATCGTTTTTCTGCTCTCTCTCCAAGTTGTATTTTGACCCCACAATTAAACTATTTTTTCCGAGATGTGACCTAATCCAAGTTTAACAGTAACAAGAGATGGATGATGAAAACATACTCCCAAGCAAAGAAGTGCTCCAGCCTGAACTGATTCAGTCTGTATGTTAATATGTAGGAGATACTGTATATTGTACTGACACTACACTATTTCCAGTAACTTAGGCAAAGTCTTTGATATGATCAGTCCTTTCTGAAACTGGTTAAGACCTTTACTTCCACATACTCTCAGTCATTTTGCTGTACTTATCATGAACTTCAGTGTTCTTTCTTGCGTTTCTAAATCTAACCCATAAGCATTAATAGAATTTACATCCCTTGGAACATGGTGTTACGACACGGAGGGGTTAAAGGACTATCTGATAGCCTGTAAAGTGCGCAACGGAAATTTTAGAATACCAAGTGGCGGTTAGCCACACCAAGTCGTAAGCTTAAATGGGGGAAAAATGGTGATAAAGTGTAAAACATACCAATGACCAAAATGAGGAATGAAATAGGCAATTAAAAATACTTAAATTAATTTACTTAAACACTAACTTAAAGCTACAAGAACAAAAACAAACAGGTTCAAACAGGATTGCCAAACTAGCTCTTGCAGAAGTTATCCTAAAGTTCCGAATGTTAATAATAAAGATAAGCCAAAACATAAACTAGCCCTTGGGTTATAAAACCTCTGGGGACTTGCAATACAGACCTGGCATAAAAATAAAGACTTAACACTAATATAACGTGACATTAGCTAGGGCAATAACAGTGATTCTAAATCAATAATTCTTATAAATAATAGCAATATCAAAAGAACCTATTAAATCTATCATGTGCTGACAATAAACTAACTTGCGTATGGCAGATAAACTACTATATTATAAGAATATCCCCAGAACAGAGCAGTCCAACACACCGGTCTAGCTCAAGCCGTTAACTAACTCAGGAAGTTCCAGCCCGGCTTATATTAACTCGGGAAAGCAAGAAGGGTAACTCAGAGAAGCAAGAAACGCAACTCAATGAAGCTGGAGGGCAGAACAGAAACTCAAGGTTGAAACCGTGAGCAAATACAGGAAGGTGGTTCGAAACAGCTCTTAAACTATCGGCACACAGCTGGGCCAGACTGTTTCCTACGATCTGATATTTATAAACTCTCTTCACAGAATGCTAAGCATGGTACTAAAGAATGAATATTAAAGATTGTGAATATTACATATGAATATAAGCAATGTATATCTGCCACACGTAACAATGGTAACTGATTATATCAAACCAAAGGGGAGGCGGTGGCTCAATCGGCAGAGAGATGGCCTGCAGTCCGGCCTGCAGTCCTACCGAACCCAGGTTCAAATTCCCGTGGGGGCAGGGAACAGTTTAAGGATTTGAATTTCCTTAAATCAGACTTTACCGATCTACCAGAAGACCCGCCGACATGTAAAAATACCCCAGCTAATACCAATACACCAGTCCTGAATGTGAGAGGCCAAGCATGTATTCAGTGTCAAGATTATCCCTTACAATGGCTGGGGAGAGGCATGTGCATCAGTCAGTTGGTGAAGCATTACAGTTATTTCTTTCTCCCAGTTTCTCTTTTCGTTAACCCACTTTGCTTTTTCGTTCTCTCACATAGCCTTTTCTTTCTCCCACTCTGCGTTTTTAACCTCTCTCTTTGTCTTTTCCATATATTTTTCTTTCTTCATATGTTCTAAGCGGCGCTGTAGTTTCTCTATTTTCTCGGTTGTCTCAATGCAAACGAGGCTTTTATACCCCCAGTACAGACTTTAGAACAGTGAAAAAGGCCTTCCCAGTATCCTCCCACCCAAAAGATTCCAATGAGGTCTCTCAATTAGAGTTCTTTAGGGAACCGTTTTTGTTTCGTCCATTTTATGGCGCTATTTGGGTCAAGAGTCCCGTGAAATGCGGGTAGAATAATCTTGGAGATAATTATCGATATGTATGTCACTTGTATGTGGTGCATATTTCGTTAATAGATTTGTAAATTCTTTCTCAGTGGGGTCGGCAGCAAACAACTTGGTTGTTTTAGCTCAAAAGCGATATGCAAGTGCCTTGACGTAATAAGAATTATATAAACTTTATGGTGAACATGATTGGTGTAACATTTTTTGCATTCATTTCTGTTTTATTAATGCATGAAGAAATAACCAAAGGTAAGAGGACTTGATTTTTTTCTCAAAAGAAACAAAAGAATATAGGTTTGTATTTCAAATATTAAATCTCCTTAGATACTGAGAACAATTATTTTCATTTTAATTCATGCACACCCTGCAAAGTGGAAGTTGCATGCAAGACAGTGGTGGAAATGGAATAAAAATATTTTAAAAGTTTGAGAATGGGGGAGAGGGATTGGGGGAAAGAAAGATAGCGGAACCGTCGGAAGAGGATGTTGGGATGGTTAGTGATGGAGGAGGGTAGTACGAAATAGCCTTTGTAGACTGATCTGTTGAGGTCATGACTAATATTCAGTTCAGTATTTTCTCCCATTATACCCAGTGGTAAACAAAACAATAAAGTAAGCTCACGCCACTCTCATATACCTTGCGCCTCACGAGGTAGGTACAGGTATGATAGTAAAGCAGAAATCTGGATAAAAAAATTGCACGTGTTTGGGGCAAAGCAGCAAAACGGATGATAATAGACAGGAAGATAATGAAGGAAACTTGAAGAAATTAGAAGAGTTAATGGACGTGATAAGGCACATAAAGCAAAGAGAATGAAGTTGTGAGGGGAGATGGAAAGGACTTCTGCAAAGATATGGTAGATTCTAAATGATTTGGATAAACAAATTAGAGGGACAAAATGGGGTAGTTAAGCCCCAGTCACACTGCAGGTACGACTTCTCGCAAACCACCCACGACCTGCTAGTCGTGGGTGGTTTTGGTGAAGTTTACGACCGGTCTTCATATGTCTCGGTCTAGCCGCAGGCCATTATGGCAAACAAAAACTCGTCGCGAGGTTTTTCGTGCTGCACGAAAACCTCCCCGCGACCACCGATGCTGTGGCACAGAAGCCGAGCGGTTGGAAGTGGAGGCTAATGTGCCTCCCCTCCGTCCACGACGTGACCACATGTTATTTTGTTATGGTATCACCACCCACCGTAAACGCTCACTTGGCCTTCGGACCTGTCAGATCCTCCTACAGTGGGAATACCTGCTGTATGCTGCCCTCAAGCCGGTGGCTGTGAGGCTTCACTTCCTCTGTGAGGCGTTAGGGTACGACGTTTCTAATGGGGATCAGGTTTTAACATCAAAAATAGTGCCCTGGGAGTCACTTGCCACCACATTCAACACTGACTGGCTCCCCATCGCAAAATACAAGGCGCCGGAGGTGGAGGTACGACAGTTGTTCCGGATGATCCTCATTAGACACCTAGCATCATTCCATTTGTACACCGATGGCTCTAAGATGGATAAATGTGTGGGTGCGAGTTTGTGGTCTATGGAGTGCCGCATCCATTTTCGCTTGCCCCCCCATACGTCTGTATTCACTGCCAAATTATTTGCCATAGATCAAGCTATAGACTTTGCTTTGCGTTCAGATCACAACAGTTTTGTCGTTTTTCGGACTCTAAGTCAACCCTTCAGGCAATTCATTCATGTAGGACTGATTCACATGAGGTCCTGGGCCGCATTATCAATAAGCTGCATACATGTGCATTCATTCATGTAGGACTTATTCACATGAGGTTCTGGGCTGCATTATCAATACGCTGCATACATGTGCTAAATCCTTCACTCTGGTCTGGGTGCCTGGTCATTGCGGTATTTACGGCAATGAGCAGGGTGACGTACTAACTAAATCAGCTGTAGAACTCGAGGAGACTTGGGACGTTCCTCGTGAGCTACAGTCTAGTCTCTCTTTCGGAATGATATCGATTAATCTTCTGTGGCAAAGTCAGTGGACCGACCTGGCAATTCCATCAGTGAAAAGGACCATATGTGATTGGTCCAGTTCCTCTCGAGGAAACAGATGGGAGGAGGTCGCTTTAGCCCGCCTCCGCATGAATTCCACCCTAATAACACATTTGTTACCATATATTAACAGACAATTTCCACCGCGTTGTACCACCTGTGACACGGTGTTATCTATTAGTCACATCCTTTTGTACTGCAGTAGGTATGCTGGGGAATGTACCTCTCTGGCTGCCTACTGTAGGACAAATGCGCTCCCTTTCACACTTGATTCTGTCTTGGGTGATGGGGACGTTGGTGTGACTAATAAATTGATGACTTTCCTGAAAGAGACCAGATTACTCAGAAAGTTGTGATTTATTTTATGAATTTGGTTGTGGTTTCCTTATTATATATATATATATATATATATATATATATATATATATATATATATATATATATATATATAAATATTTTATAGGGATATGGTTTTTGTATATATGTAAATATGTCAATACACTTTTATAGATTTGTGAACCGCAGGAGGAGGTTACATTTATATAAATGTGTATTATTTTTTCTTTTGTTCAGGACCAGTATATTTGTATTTGTTCTTTTTTTTTTTTTTTTTTTACATAAATTTGATAATTATTTGATTATTTTATAGTAGTATAGTAATGAGTCTACATGTGATGTATAGATGGAAGTATTTATCCTGGTACTATGTATACTGATGTATTCTTTATTACTTATTGTTTCATAATCATGAATAATAACTTAATATTGGTATGAAATAGATGCAAATATTTCATATCATTATTTTGGCTTTCATGATTATTGATTCTTGCTGGCCTAATGCCCCTTCAGGGTGATGGCCAAAAAAAAAAAAAAAAAAAAAAAAAAAAGTCTTCAGCACACAGTGGAGAAGCAGGCTCCTAAATCTACTGGTGGGTGGTAGTTCTGCTGTTAGTACACATTGTAAACTATAAGCTCCCCAGTGATATGATTGTGCTAGGATATAATTGTAGTGACTGCTGGATAACTGCAAGGTTATATCAGATAAGAGAATGTGAACTGACCTCTGTATTCTCTCAAGTAGGCAGAGCGTGCCGTGTGCTGGGCATGGCTCACTTCACCCCCAGAGCTCCGTATTTTTGGACAGCCCTTGTATTTCTTATTAGCCAAGCAATAAATGAAGAGTGTGCCAGGATTTTGTGCACACGTATATGAGTACCCCTGTAGCTGTCAAGGAGACTCCAGGTTGTTCTTCAGTACCGGAAGTTCGCAGCTGTCCTCGTTTAGCCGTGGCCTGAGGAATTATGTGTGTGATTGCTCTTGGCACTGTTGTATGATGCTGGATTGTCCGCTTTTACTCCACATGTATTGCTGACTAATTGTAACTGGGATTTTTGGACTCAAGTTGGGGCACTACCTATAGGACTTCGAGACTTATGAAGGATGGTGGAGATGTCTAGTTTCTCCAGGCACCTCTCTTCTGAATCGTCTTCACCCAAGCCTTCAGCTCCACCATATTAAATAATATAGTTGTGTGAAAGTGGTTGGTATGCTAGAGGTATGAATGATGTATGCTTAGGTTGTGAAGTTATGTGTTTAAGTCTTATGTAATGGTATAATATATTTATAACGCTACTAATTGTATCACTTAATACATATAGTAAGAGGGAGTATAAATTATCAGTGTAAATTTTCATCTACTCTGAAATTGCTCAGGACCTGCATTAGATATCTGGTGATTTCACTTACAAAGTCAGTTAAATTATTCTCACTAATCGTCATCATCGCTATAACTGTCTGTTAACATGGGTCTTACTGATTATTGGGACTGATATTTTAGTATCATTCTGTAGACTCTTGAAACGTTTCCCCGTCATCATCTTTATTTTCCATAAACATACACTATATTATGATTTAGTAGTTCAGGTAATTCAATGATTACTGTGGAAATCAAATTCACATAGAAGAGCGGTTCTCAGCCTGTTTTAGGTCATGCCCCCCATTTGCCTTGGTTCATATATTCATGCCCCCTCCCTCAAATTTTGTTAAAATGTCCACGTCAACACCCCCCCCCCCCCGGTTCCTGACTTATCTGACTGACAGCTGATTCCAGATTTTATATACTTTTTTATGCAAGCTCAAGCAGATGTTAACCCAGCTGAATCCAGGCTACATTAGCCCTTCTCCGGCAATTCACTATCTCCATTTTAGAGGGATAGGGGTAAAGTTGAGGGACCTTTATACTTTAACGGGTTTGCTCTGTCTTGCAATAAGACTTACAGGTATCTTCAGTTTTTATTCGAAATCACTAGATTAGAAAGAAAAAAGAAAACAAAAGGGTGACCAGGAGACATACATGAAGGAAAGAAACCAAGCTATTATTTTTAATGTAAGGAAGGAAAAAAGGGCTACTAGCCCACAAATTGTTCCCTCCAAGAATAAATAATAAGATAATAAAGAGCTAAATTCAAGGTCCTTTCATTATACTGTAGATGCCTGGACAGAAAGTGTTCAGAAGACTGGAGGTCATAATTATGTAGCAGGATATATATAGAGAGGAAGACGGTTCCAGTGCTGACCTGTTGTATACATGAAGGACTGGGAATAACGGTTAACTCTTGCATTAACCCCTTAACTGCGGGGCGTCACTTTCGTGACGCTTGGGAGCAAGGGATCATACCGCGAGGCATCGCTTTTGTGATTCTGTGTTATTTTGAATTCACCCGGGCTTCCAAGTGGGGGCTTGTAACATTTATCAGTACTGCCAATGTCCAACACTAGTCAGCACTCCTAATCTCATCTGTACTCCCATCCATTGTTGAAAATTTAGCCATTTCTCCCCGTTCTTGACTCCCCTCCCTACCCCCCCTCCATTACCCTATCCTCTCGCCTGCCCGGCCGTGCTATGCTAAGTAAATCTTCCCTGGAATTTTTCACTGATTTCATCCATTGAAATAAGCCCTATGTCCTATTCTTATACCAAATAATATATACAAGAAATAAATAAGGTAAGTGAGAGTGCCATACACCTGGAATTGGCTAATTATCACCTGACAAACCTCACGTGCACTCGTTCGCTAATTTTCGCTGTTTTTTTCCCCTTGAAATATGCTGTATAATCTATTTTCATAATAAATATACATGTAAGGAGGGAAGAGAGAAGCCTAAGTGATATTTACATTCACCTGGAACTACCTAATTTATAATGTATTGTCTAGATTTCCTGCCAATCATTTCAGTGCTAGACATACCTGTTTCAAGAGCTAACATTGGTAGCTCCGAATATCCCCTAAGTAGGCCTCTAATCTATTTTCGTAATAAATATACATGTAAGGAGGGAAGGGAGAAGCCTAAGTGATATTTACATTCACCTGGAGCTACCTAATTTATAATGTATTGTCTAGATTTCCTGCCAATCATTTCAGTGCTAGACATAGCTGTTTCAAGAGCTAACATTGGTAGCTCTGAATATCCCCTAACTAGGCCTCCACCCCAGCCCTCCGTTATCAGTTTACTCTCATCTTCCGAAGTGAGGGTACGTATGTTTCTTCTTGCTGACTTCAAGGACTTTTTCACCCCCATGCAAAGGGCCCTGTGACCTTTACCCCCTACTAAACCTCGTGTGGAAAGAGGTAAAGGGCTGACAATTGATAAAAGAGGAGTGACTACGATCTTTCTACTGAGTAAAACAGTGCAAGTGGAATTGTAAATAATGTGTAAATAATGTGTAAACAGCAAGTGAAAGTAATGAATGTAAATATACGTGAACAATGGAAAATAGTTTTATAAGTTACTTCAAGTGACAGTGCATAACACAGTGTAAATAAAATAGAAATGTAAATAACGTAAATAAAATAGAAAACGTAAATAAAAATGTAAATGAGTAGTATTATAAGAATACGAGTATATACCCTAGGAGTAATGAAAGTGAAAGTTTCACTCTAGCATGTCTGAATGCTATGAGTTATGAGAGTGAAGATGAAAGTGACATTCACTCTCAATGCTAGTTTACAGGACGAGAAAGTGAATGCTACGTATTTTACTGAAAGAAATTGAATCCCTACAGTGACAATAAACTAATACTACTGAAGGAGACTTATGGATAAAGATTGTAGATATATATAAGTGTTATATAATAATAGAAATATAAAGTGTGAGGGGTTTTATGAATAATAAATGACAGAGTACCAAGAGCAAACTAGTGCCAGTGCGACGATCAGACGTGCTCGTAATTTCCATTGCTTTCACAGTGTTTTTTTTTTTTAGTATGGATCCCAAACTTCTTGAAAATTGTAGAATAGTGTTTATAGTGTTTGTATCTGGCTGTGGTAATATTACGGGTTGTCGGAAAGTGTAAAGTGGAGACTTCGTTACCCAACTTCAGAGGTCTCCACAAGTCCTACAGTAACCGACGAAGGCTCAACAATCATTCCAGGAGAAAGCTGAAGGTATGTGCCATAAGCATATGTAATTTTATTATTCTAGGACTAATAACTGATTTTTGGCAAATATTTTTTGAGAGTCTGTCGGAGCCCAAATAACCCCGCGGGACACGCAAGTCATTGGTAAACAAGCCCGCAGTGTAGGGGTTAGAAAGCTGGACAGAAAAAGGGTAAGATTTTGCCACATGATGGGTGCCACACGCCAGCAGTAGTTGTGGACGGATGCAAGCAGACAGTTCAAAGGAGCAGTGACCACTAAGGTAGCGATATAAAGGAAATAAAGATGCAACAGTTGACGATGAGACAGATGTTGAAGGGAGCTAGTAAGAGGTGGGGAATTAATTAGACGAAAAGCATTAGACTACACTTTGTTGAGAAGATCTGTATGTGAAGAGCCTCCCTACACATAGATCTACTCTACAAAGGGGCTAATAAAACCCGTGTATAAAATCAACAACTGTCACGGGTAAAGAAGGCACGGACTCGTCTTACCAATCCTAATCTCTTGAAGACAGATTTTACATAAGTGGTAATATGATCTTTCCAAGATAAATTCCAAGAGAATTATACATGTACATGTTTAAACATGATGTAGGACTAAGTTGGATGTGGTGAAAAACTTGAGGATACTCTTATGGAAGATTTTCTCGGGTGGAAAGATGTAACTACTGAGTTTTTGATGCATTAAAAACAACAAGATTACTTCCATCCCAATTGGAGATATGAGCCAAGGCAGACATTAGATGTGCCATAGCCTCACCTCTTGATTGTTGAATTAGCTGCAGAGATGGACGCTGCAGGAAGTAAATGAAGTCAACTGTGTATGAGTGGATAGGGTTGGATGTACAGCTCAGAAGGCCATCAAACAGAAGAAAGTTGGTGATAGAACAGAGCCCTGATGAACACCACTATTACTGATAGCTCTGGTGGAAGAACAGTGGCCGTCTACAACAGCAGCAACAGAACGACCACAAATGAACCAAGAGATGAAGACAGGACAGAAATCGTAATTGGGCAGTTTGGAAATTGCAAATTTATTCCACACTTGATTGAAGGCATTTGAGATATCAAGTGCAATGACAAAGTTTTCGCCAAAGTCCCAATAGGACGCTCACCAGGAGTCTGAAAGGAAGGTGAGAATATCGCCAGTGGAGCATCACTGGTGGAACCCATACTGATAATTGGACAGAGGGTTGTGATAGGAAAAGTGTGTGTGTGTTTTGTTAACATTAGACTGAAAAACTTGTGAAATACAGGATACAGGATGTTAAAGCAATTACACGATAATCAGAGAGCTGGGAATGGTCTCCCTTCTTCGGGACAGGCAAATGAGAGCAGACTTTGAGCAAGAAGGAAAGGCATAAGTTGACAGACAAAAGCGAGAGTTTACTTAACCCGCGCCGTCCCGGCGACGTGAATTAACGTCCACACATGATGTGCACTCATGTCCCGGCGACGTGAATTAATGCAGCAACATTGCAAGTTGCATAATTTTCACATTTTTCAAAATTCGCACCTGATTTTTGTTTCGCCCGCCTACACAAGCCTCACCTACTCGCCGCCAGGCAGATAATCCCCTAGACCCAGATTAACCCCACCTGACCCTGTGATCGTCCATTTACCTGTCAGCAGTCACCCAGGTCAGACATGGCGCATTGTGGGCTGTCAGACGAGGAGATACAAGTTGCCCTGGATACCTTTACAGGGGATAGTGATTCCCCACTGGATGACAACACCCTCGATGTCGATTGCATGCAGCCTGAGGAGGTTACCAGCAGCAGTGATGAGGAGGTCCCTTCCCCAAGGAAGGTCAAATATATAACATATAGGAGGGCAGGGGACAGCCACTATTGAAAGTTTGTGCAGTGTGGTAAGGCCTGTACATACACGATAAAGTGTCGCTCAGTATCATAATAGTGCCATGTTATCTTATGTGATACTAATCATAGGAGGTTGTATAGTTACTGTAAAATTAGTATGTAAGTTGAAAAATAGTCTAAGTTGAAAGTCACAGAACATATGTCAGTACTGTAGGTAAATAAGCGCTAGGAAGAATTCTGTTCACGGTGTAAGAGGAGTGGGAAATTCCCCAAGGGCTCTAAATTTAGCCACCAGTTATGGGATAGCTGCCTCCCAGTGTACCACCTTCCCACCTCACTCTCTCTCTCTCTCTCTCTCTCTCTCTCTCTCTCTCTTTATATATATATATATATATATATATATATATATATTAGAATAAGGCTTACTGTAAATCGTGTACTACTGTGAAAGCAAATGTCTAACATGGAAAAGTCCAGAATGTATTGTGAGAAGTACTATAAAGGGGGAGAAAATAAATTCAGAGGTGAAAAAATAACGACATGACATGATTTACCTACGTACATTAGCGCTTCTTCTATGCTAATTCTTTTCATAAAGCATGTACTTCTGTAAAAGCAATTGTCTAACATGTAAATGGGTAATATGTTATGTTATAAGTAATCAAAAAGGTGAAAAAATTGAATCTGAGTTGAAAAAAGCATGAAAGACCAAGTTGTCACTTGGTAAATAAGCGCTATTCTTATGCTAATTCTTTTCGTAAAGCAAGTACATCTATAAAACTAATTGTATAACATGTAAGTGGGTTACATATTATGTTATAAGTAACCTAAAAGGTGAAAAAATAGAATCTGAGTTGAAAAAAGCATGAAATAAAATGATCTCACTTGGTAAATAAGCGCTACTTTTATGCTAATTCTTTTCATAATGCTTCAAAATATGTACAGACAATTATGTAAAGTTGAAAATGGTATGATGTTATTGTGGAAGTAATATGGAACATGAAAAAATACAATAGCTGATGAAATAACGATGTTTGTTATCCATCGGTGACATAATCGACCGATTTCGTTAGGGTCGCACAATGGTACATACCTTATTTCTCAGTTTTTTTCTGTATAAAACCCAATATACTTCTGGTATACATATTTCCAACATATGAATACATACATGATAATAAACGTATACTGCATCAGTTCAGAGTACCTGTGCCACCATAGAAAACGTACGGCAAAAAGACTACTCATAGAGCATGGCAGTACCTGTCAAACTTACGTGCTCCAGGTAAGCCATTTCTGGACCCAAGGGACACCTTTCTTTGTGTTTTCCCATAGTTTCTGACCAAAAGCGAATGTTTGAGCAAAAAACAAAAATGGTCCAAAAAAGCCGGGACTGGGGCGGACCAAAGCTCAGAAAACGTTAGGATTGGGCGGGTTAAGTACGGTGTAAGAATAGAAGCACATTTCTTGAGGACAACAGGAGGGACCCCATCAGACCCATGTGCCTTGTTGGTGTCATTACTCGACAAAAATTTTAGTTCAGAGGCAAAAATGGGTATCCCAAGGCGATAACGTGGCACTGTTTTCAAATATGATCTTCATTTTGCTCACGCACTTACAGTTTTTCTGAACTCACTACCCTCACATGCATCCCTATAGTACAGTGGTCCATCTTTCCATCGATTTCTTCGTGCTTTTTATACGTCTTAATATATATGCAGTGTATAATAATGAGAAATAGGGAAGTGAGTATGGAAGTTAAGAAGTCACTGCATGATGGTGTTGTGATCCCTACCCTGAAGTATGGAAGAAAGGCGTGGACCTTGCTAGAGAGGAACAAGTCAAGAGTGAGAGCAATGGAAATGAGTTATCCGAGAGGAGCAGGTGAAGTGATATGGAGGGACTGGTTGACAAATAAAGAGTGAAAAAACGTCGTGGGGTGTGTGCATGTGACTGAGAAAATTAGAAAAAAATACACTGAGGTGGGTTGGACATGTGGATAGAATGGAGAATGAAAGATTGACTAGGTGAAGTGGAGGGAGGGCGAGAGAGGGGGAGACCGAGGATGAGGTGGAGGGATGGAGTTGAGAGGTACATGAGGGAGGGAGGAGTGAGTTGGGGGCAGGGCAGTCAAATGGTGGGTGACAGAGTGACTTGGAGTTGTTTTATCTGCGGCCACCCTTTGCAGGACTAGGGCATCGCGCTGTAGATAGGTAGATAGATAGTATAATATCCAACACATACATTGCCAGTGTCCTACATCCACTATCTATAATAAGTCCCTTTTAATTCTTTATGCTTATTATAACCCTTATTTCAATGTTATGGGTTGACAGTAACTTGCGGATGTGTGATTGATCCTAATGCATTCTGTTATATATCTGGAAGTTTCACTCAAAAGAAGAAACAGAATATCACGTCCCATGTAAAGACAGCTGATCTACATTATTTTGGCATTAATATTGGCGACTAAGACAAACGATGGGCGCCCCATATCTGCTGCATGAATTGTTCCATCTCTCTTCACGAATGGCAAACAGGAAGGAAAACAGGAATGCCTTCCACAGTTCCCATGGTGCGGAGAGATCTTAGTGACCACATAAAATATTGCTACTTTGGCATAACAAAAGTGGTGGGATTTTCTTTAAAAAACAGAAACAGCATTGCTTATCCAAATTTACCGTTGGCAACAAGACTGGTCGATAACACGGAGGACCTTCCAACTCCAAGGCCATCAACAAATAAACGTGTATTCCAGACTTCAGATGAAGATGAAGATGGAGAGGCATCTGGAGCAGCTGCCCCTGATTCTGACTTCGAATGTCAGCCATCTGGCAAAGTACCCAATCTAGTTACCGATGGCGACTGTAACATCTTGTACGTGACCTATATTTATCAAAACAACACTCAGAACTACTCGCTTCTGGTTTGCAAGACTGGAACTTGCTGCATCCAGACACAAAGGTGACGAATATCAGGAAGCGGCAACTAAATTTGGAACATTTATTTTTTAAGTCAGACGAAGGAATGGGAATGTCTTTCCTAGCATATCACTTGTTTTAGCTCCTAAAATGAAGGAAAAGTACGAATCGATGTTCCTCGTACGACGAATTTCGATGGAAAATCTGCAGCGATTTGAAAGGTGTAGCCATGTTGTTTGGACAACAAGGAGGTTCCAGGAAATACTGTTGCTTCCTGTGTTTATGGGACAGCCGTGATGTGCAGCAGTACGACATCCAGCATGAGTGGGCTCCGCAAAGTTCCTGCGAAGCTGGTGTACACAACATACAGAAGGAACCACTCGTCCACGCGGAAGATATCGAGTTAAGCTTGATGAAAAACTTCATCAAAGCCTTGACTATGACTGATGCAGGCATCGTGCACCTGAAGAAAGTCTTCCCTAAGATTTGCAATGCTTCGAGGCAGACGAACTTAGGACTTGGAGGTCTCTTAAGAAAATTCGTGCTGGCTTTCTGGGCAGCCATCGCAGTGAAGATTATGTGGAAATCATCGGAGAGTTCCTGGTTGCATACCATGAACATGCATGCCACATGTCCCTTAAAATCCATTCTCTTAACTCGTATCTCGTTATTTTTCCAACAAACTTGGGTGATGTTAGTAACGATCAGGGTGGGCGTTTTCATCAGGATATTGAGCATTTTTATCAGGATATTGTGGCAATGGAACAAAGATACCAAGGTAGAATTGGTGCTGGTATGATGGGGGACAATTTTTGGAAGCTGACACTGGTCACCGATGTAGAGCACAAGAAGATAAAATCCATACCATGAGTACCTGTATTAAATGCGAAATTTACATACAGCAGTGAAATAATTCACTCGATTCTGTATCCCCATATTAATTTTACATCCCAATTTATTATTTCTCGAGTAAAAAAAAACATATATATTCCCGGCAAATACCAGGCGATGGGAGCATTTTGATTTTTGACTTGTGGAAGATATATTTTTCAAGGTAAAATTTCAGAAAATCTGTGTGTGATAGGGAAAAACTAAAAACATATTTATTATCAGAACTGTCAATTTATCCTAAATCATCCATTCTCATTTCTGAACTAGATAAAAAGTTAAAATTTGTTCAGTGATGTACTGAGGCTAGTGATGGTTGAAAATATATCAGATGAAATTTTAATGGCAGCCATGAGGAACTCAGAGGGAGCAAGGGATGGAGAAGCAGCACCAGATTTAGTCTAAGGTGGAATTGGAGGAGAAAGAGTGAGGGGTTCTACTTTATCAGTAGAAAAAAGAGCTACAGAGCCACCAGAATGGAAAAGAGGAGGGAAGGATGAGAAGGTAAAGTTGTTAGAAAGGTTCTTGGCAAGGTGCCAGAAGGGGCAGGAAGATTTTGAATTGCAGAGTTCAGAGCATTTACTACAAATACATTTTTTTTCGGCAGAATGAAGAACACTCTGACTGTTATGAGGCAGGAACATAAAAGAGATGAGATTCGGGGGTAGGTTGGCTTCAGTACCTTTTGTAGGCCTTTTCCTTGTTGCGGATGGCATTAGAACAGGCGTGATTAAACCATTTTTTTTTTCTTTGCATTAGTCACAGAATATGACAAAGGAATGTATGCTTCCATGCCTGAAAGAATAACCTCTGTAAGGTGCAAGGAACACTCAGATTGCTCACGGTCATGGAAGCAATAATCATTCCCGGGAAAATCAAAGAAGTGCTGCCTGAGGGCCTCCCAATCAGTAGCTCCAAAGTGCCACAGTTGCCGCCTCTTGGGAGGGTCCATAGGCCAGACTGGAGTGATAGGACAGGTTAAGGTGATAAGGTTGTAATCGGAGGAGCCCAATGGAGACAAAAAATTAACAGCCTGCGCAGACGGATTAGGTGTAAGGAATAGGTCAAGTTTATTGGAGGTCTATCCAAGGTTGTCAGGGATACGAGTAAAGGTGTTACACAAACTGTTCTAGATAATTAAGTTCAGAAAAAATGTAGGCTTGTTCACAAGGTGGATTAGTGAAAGGAAAGGAGAGCCAAAGATGGTGGTGAACGTTGAAAAAAACTAAAACAGAGATTTCAGAAAAACGAGAAACTGATAGGATGAGCTCCTTCTTAGAAGTATGATAGCTGAAGAATTTTTCATAGTCAATAGAATTAGGGGATGAGTAAAGAGCACGGATACTATTAGTCAGAGAATGACAGGATACCCAAAGCCAGGAAGCACAAATTAAGAAGACTGAAGTTCAGGAACACGTGAGCAAGATATGTTGTTGCAGACATGCAAAACAATATAGAGAAAGTAGGAGGATCTAGAGAAGGGTTTGCTACCAGTCCCCTCAGGCAGTTGAGTCTTGGTGAGAAAGTGAAGGTGAGGTTTATAGGGGGAGTGGCGGCGTTCAACAGAAAGTTAGAGGAAAGGCCGCAAATAATGCAGAAAGAAGATATGAGTCAGACAGTGGTTCCTGGCATCTCGCTTCGTCGGAGAGGGGTGGATGGTGGAAGCTTTGATCATCCCTCCGTCCTCCCATCTCCCCCGCCCGAGGGCTCCGAGGCTTGGTGTTGCAATGCCACGTTTATTTTAAAGTTTGAATAAGAAGTTTAGTGTGTAATGCGCATGTAGTTTGGTGTTGACAGTTTGAGGAATTTGTACTGAAGAGCGTGCCGACCTACTCTGTGTTATTGAAACACTGATGCAGTTTTTTTGTATATTTTCACGTCATCTACCCTATCGTTTACATATACGTACCATATCAATGTATTCAGGTTATTAATAGCTGAGTATGCGTTTTCTTAATAGGGGCTGGTGTAAGTGTAACTGGAAGCACAATCAGCTACCGAGAGTTCCCGGCCTGACCATTAGACATTAGCCAGGGTCTCCATATCACAGCTTGTTCACACCCAAAACTGAGATAGGTACCTCGATTTGTAAAGCAATGGCTGTGTGTCATTGTTTGAGGTAATGATTTATGGCTGCTTTCCTTGTCAGTTACGTTTGTTTAACAACCTGTCTTATTTTACCAGTGATTGTTTTTTTAAAAAGTGAATTAGCCCTGCCATTTTATTTACCTTATATATAGGCTAGAAGCTATATCACTGTTGTGTTATCACAGGCCTCAATTTTTATGAACCTATATCCATTTAACATATGATATATTCATAGCAGACATGATTACCTATACCTGGATACAACATGTTTGTCAGTCAGTGAATATGGTATGTTAATATCTTACATCCCTCTGCAAAACCATCGCTTTGAGTTGGAATAAGACTGTGTTTAGTTTCATGAGAATTCATCTCAGCAAAACAGAAGTTAAAGTTGTTGCACAATATTCACTGGTAAAATATCCCAATGGTATAAAGAAAACTGAACTGCATCGTTTTATTATGTAGACACTATTCATTAATAAGTCAGAGAGTGTTCTCTATGGAGATCCATCTTCAGGTGAAAATGAACCACTTGTGGAAGCTTAAAGTGTTCTTGGCGATGTTCCTGCTCATCTTGAGCTATCAGAAACCCATTTAAACAGGCTAAGTTACAACACAGGCCCAGCAGGAACAGGCTACGCTGTAGACACATAAGGCTAGGCTAAAATATCGGAGAGATCAGGAAAAACCAGATAATTAATTTAAATGAAAAAGCCATGAAATTATCTCCTTATGTGCTATTTATAGCGTGTTTTATTTGCACTATTCAAGACTGATGAGTAACATGCTGGATCATCACTGGTGCCCACTGACTGTGTGGAGTTGTATTTAACATCATCAGGAGCAGTGGTTCTCAAACTGTTTCCCACAAAGTACCCTCTGAGTTATCAGACCACTGACCTGTATCCCCATTAAACTGACAGTGAATGTAAAATGGTAATATATTAAGACTAATTCATTATACAATGGTACTACGTGGATATTACCAAGTGGTTGAAACTATAAAGACTTTCTTAAGCAGTTGAACATTAACTTCTTAGTCAATATACAACGATGTTATACAGGAGTGAAACTATAGTTTCTTAATGAAGAAAATAAACATAAGCGCTAATCCAGTGTATAATCCCACCATAGTGACTGTGTAAGACTAATCTATCTATGTATCTATTGCCAGACGCCTTAATCCCGTAAGGGATGGCCACACACAAATCTCATCCATGTCGCCCTGTCCCCTGTCATTTCATTGTCCTGCTCCCAGCTCACACCTTCTTTCATTTATACCTCTCCACTCCATTCCTCAATCTTATTCTTGGCCTCCTCCTTCCTCCCCTCCCCTCCACCTCACTCACATGCACTCTCCTCGTCGGTCTCTTGCTCTCCATCCTCCCTACATGACCAAATCACCTCAGTGTATTTTTCCCAACGCTTCCTATCACATCTACATCCACACCACAACACTCCTTCACTTCCTCATTTGTCAGTCTGTCTCTCCATGTGACTCCAAATTCTCCCCGCAAATAACTCATTTCCATTGCTCTCACTCTTGACTTGTGTCCCTCCAACTACGTGCAAAGCTTCATTTTCATACGTTAGAACTGGTATCACAATACTGTCATGCAGTATTACTGTATCATTTGGCAAATAAGCATGAGTACCATATTTTACATATGACAATCAGTATTAAACTTCAGTGTGAACACTGTGCTTGTATTCTGCAAACGAGTTTCTCAGTTCAAGGAGCAGAATTAGACCGACATACTTGAAAGTCAACCTCCACATTACCCGCGCTCGGTGTTTAGTTGTCATGTTAAACAGCGTAGATAATTCTTGCTCACATAGGTGAGTACTAGCGAACATCAGTAAAGGCCTCACAGCAACATCAAGTACAGCAGGGTGAAGCTCACTCATATAAAACCAAAACTTGGTTAGAAGTGTTTCAAATGGATCTGTTGCACCAGAGTCGTACACCAGCTCTAGGAACTATTCTTGCATGCTATCTGGGAGAAGATGCACATAAACAATGAATAGGTTTCTAGTCAGTTTAGATTCCAATTCTCTCAGTTCCAAGAAATAACGTAAGACTGCACCTCTATCCACAGGGAAGAAAGAGGTGTTTGCACTTGAACAAGGTGTACCAATTCTAGTGTTCCAGTACCTTGATAGAGTGCCTCGCTAAGGTGTTCCAGTACGCTAAAATTTACGCCCTTGACCTTCCCTTTTCACAGCTCGAGCTTCATGTTGCATGATCTAAGTTTGTCCTTGAAATCAATCACTATAGTAAACCGGTCTTGGAGGAATATGTTTAGCGAAATTAGATATAAAAATATATCCTTCAAATAGGCCAGCTTCTGGAGCCACTGGTTCTTTGACAGTTTCTTGTTGATCTAGCGACTTGGTTTTGTTGTCACGTATGAAGACTTCGGAAAGTTCCTCCTTCACTGACGCTGCTCTTGATACATTTCACTGTGACAACCGGCGAACCTCGATGTGAAACAGTAACATGTTTTCATCTGCTCCAAAATATTGGCTCAGTAGGTGGAAGAGTCATACATTTACCACGCTCCTTGATGTTTCCCATATGCACATCATCAAGTGCCGATTTTATCTCCGATGGGATAGATTTAAATGCCAGACAATATATACGAAGCATTCAGTGAAGATGCCTTGGTTCTCATTCACTCTTCCTCAGCATCTTGATCGATGGCCAATCATTGCTGGTGCTCAGTAAGTTGTGCACACACATTTCCAAGAAAGTCCTTCAACCTCTAAAAAAAATTTAGACTTCAATGAAAGTGACTCCACCTCTTGTAGCCAACTCCCACGCATGATTGAACAAGAAATCCTTCTTGAAATCTCCACCACTGTTGCCTCATACAAACACCGGGAGTTGGACACAAGCTGTCATGCCAGTCAACAAAGAAAGTTGGATTGCAAATTCGCCTAGAGAGGCACCTTTTATTTATGTAATCACTTGTTGTTTGATATCTTCAGACATCTCGAAAAATTCGTCGATGAACAGTGTCTTTTGAGAGGTATTGATATGATCTGCCCAGCATTACATCTAGTAACACAAAAGACTATATCTTTACAGCAAGGGATAATTAACTCATGTGCAATGCTGTGAGGTTTTTCCTTGTGCAATTCCCGGTGTTACCATGTACGATGCGTATAACCGAGATTAATTTTGTTGACTGAGATTTCTGAAACAATCAGTGAGTGCTCGCTCGACTTCCTCTTCATATTGCTTAAAGATGGCAGCATTCATACTCTTCAGATTAGGGTGGCATCTGTTCAAATGTTGCTTGAGAAATCTTGGTTTCATGAACTCCAGTGATAAACTTTGTGGCACATAACACTTTGGAAATTAGCAAACGTTTTTGACAACAATAGTCAATCCATACTGAATGTAGCTTTAATCATGCTGGTGTTTCTACGCTGATGAGGCCATAACAGTGTTTGGAATTGTAATAAAATATATAATCAAAGTCATACATAAAATCTTTGACACTGACACACAGTTATAATATTGCTGAGAAGCTGGATTGCTAGTTAGATTATGCTGGTGAATTCCCGATGTTTTTCGTACCGTAGTTCCGTTACGAGTCAGAGTTGCCAGTTAGCCTGCCACTTTTGAGCGAGTTATTTTGTAAGTTGTACATTAATTTTTGTGCTCTCTTTCTGTATAAATGATTTATTTATGTGACTTTTAAACTATCTAATTTAAGTTTGTAAATGGAGGGATAGTGAGAAATTGTTTTGGAAGGAGGTAAAGAAAGTAAGACAGAGTGAAACGGGAAATAGTAGGGGAGTGAAAGATGGGAATAATAGATTGTTGGTGAAAAAGAGAAATTGAGGAGACGGAAGAAGCATTTTGAGGATTTGTTAAATGTAGAGAGTGAGAGCAGTGCGAGTATAAGTGGTTGGCAAATGGTTGGGAGAAGAAGAAATGAGAGGAGGGAGAAAGAGATCAGTAGGGCGGAAGTAGTGGAAGCCCCAGGAATTGATGGAGTGTGCGGTGAAATGCTGAAGTATGGGGGTGATACTGTTGTGGAGTGGATATGGAAGTTGTGTAGATTGGCCTGGGAAGAGGGAAGGGTTCCAGAGGGCTGAAAATCAGGTATAATTGTTCCCTTATACAAAGGAAAAGGGGAGAGAGAAGTATGTGGTAACCATAGGGGTATTTTGCTTCTGAGTGTGACTGGAAAAATATATGGAAGAATACTCATTGATAGGGTTAGGCATATAACAGAGGAGCTAGTTGGAGAAGAACAAGGAGGATTTAAGAAGGGAAAAGGGTGTGTAGATCAGCTATTATTTTGTACTAAGATGTTTAGTGGAGAAGTATTTAGAGAAGGGAAAGACAGTTTATGCTGCCTTCATGGACATTGAGGAAGCTTATGACAGAATAGATAGGCAAGGTATGTGGAGGGTATTAAGAATAAATGGAGTGGAAGGGAAATTGTTGAGTGCTGTGAAGAGTATGTACGAAGGAGCTAGGGCTATGATGCGAGTGGATGGTAAGCTATATGAGTTCTTTTATCTAAATGTGGACTGAAACAGGGTTGTGTGATGTCTCCATGGCTTTTTAATATATACATGAATGGGACTGTAATGGAGGTGCAAGGTAGGGCAGTGGATGTGGAGGTGACTTTAATGAATGAGGGTGAGATGTGGAAGATTCCAGTGTTCCTGTTAACTGATGATACAGTATTGTTGAATGAAGATGAATTGGAGTTGCAAGCTTTGGTGATTGAATTTGGGACAGTGTGTAGGAAGAGGAATCTGTAAGTTAATGTAAACAAGAATAAAGTTATGGTGTTAGAGGAATGAAGTCATAGAATGCACAGTGAGGTTGTATGGTGAGGATATGTAGAATGTGAGTGCATTCAAGTACTTGGGTAGTGTGATGAGTAAGGATGGAACTTTTGGAGATGAAGTGCTTGAAAGGGTAGAGCAGGGAAAGAAGGTTGCTGGTTCACTGAAAGCAGTGATAAGAAATAGGGAAGTGAGTATGGAAGTTAAGAAGTCACTGCATGATAGTATTGTGATCCCTACCCTGAGGTATGGAAGCGAGGTATGGACCTTGCTAAAGGGAAACAAGTAGAGAGTGAGAGCAGTGGAAATGAGTTACTTGAGAGGAGCATGTGGAGTGACATGGAAGGACAGGCTGACGAATGAAGAAGTGAAGGAACGTTGTGGGGTGGATGTGGATATGGTTAAAAGTAGGAGAATTACACTGACGTGGTTTGGACATGTGGAGAAAATGGAGAATGAATGACTGACTAAGAGGGTGTATGTACGTGAAGTGGAGGGAGGAAGAGGGAGAGGAAGACCGAGGATAAGGTGGAGGGATGGAGCTGAGAGGTATAGGAGGGAGGGGGGAGTGAGGTTGGGGGTAGGTAATCAAATGGTGGGTGACAGAGCGACTTGGAGGCATTTTGTCTGTGACCACTCTTTGCGGGATTAGGGCGTCGGGCTATATATAGATGAAGAGAGGGAGATAGATTGTATGCTAAATAATTAATAGTGTGATGCATTGTCTCCGAGTTGGTAACTGTTGTAACCGTTGCTCCTTCGAGAATGCACAAGAACTTTGTAGAAGTAGATCACTCTAGAATAAGGGATGCTTATATAAGGATGGGGAAGAGACTAGAGCATATTCAGTCAGTTTTCAGTTCAGTTTGAGTGTAGTTAAGTGTCAGTGCAATGCAGTGAAGTTTGTATATTTCGGTTCTTGTGAAAGTAGTGAAGTGTTGCTGGCAAGCATTGTCAAGGCAGTTGGTGAAGTGTTTATATTTTCAGTACTTGTGAAAACAGTGAAGTGTTGTTAGCAAGCATATAGTGTATTTATCTGGAAAATAAAAACAGTGAACTTACGTAGCCAGTGTTTATTTACGACGCCTGAGCCAATCTGTGTTGTTGTACACTGAAAGGCTGCCTCTTGGAAGAGCAGCTCACTGGGCGACGTCCTTCCTATACTGATTTACTGCTGCTGGAGCCTGTGGCAGTGTGGGATGGGGACGTAACAATGGTGTCAGGACTGTGGATCAATTGCTGCAGTGAGTCTAACCTTCGACACGGAGGCAGAAGGTGTACAGACATGAGGCCAAGCAAGGCAAGAAGAGGCATCACTGGCTGCAGCCATGAAGCTGTTGCAAGCACAAAGTGTACGAGTACAAGAACAATTACAGGCACAAAATGAAGAAATCTAAAAAACAGTTGCAAGCACAGAGTGAATAGCTAGAGGCACAAAATGAAGAACCGACAGAGTTCAAGAACAAAATCAAACAACTATTACAGGCACAAGGTGATGAACAGAAAGACCGATATGACCAGTTTCAAGAGGCATTACAGCAGCAACAGAAGGAATTACAGCTGAGGATGCAAGGACAGCTTGATGCTTTCATGGGGGAAATGAAGGAAGAACAGAAACGGTTTAAGGAGGAAATAGATGCCAAGCTAGAGTGGCAGATGTATGAGGCATGCAATGATGTGATGGAGTATAGATAGCATGTAGACGGCCAGTTGAAGCATATACAGTAGATGGCCATTTGAAGATAATTTGTGAGAGGATTGAGGCTGTAGAGAAATATTGCAATGCTGAGCCTCAGGTTAGTGTACAGGGAACATATGAAAAAAAAAATGGACAGTGGATGGTGGATGTTGATGAATCCCAGGCATCTAAAGGTAGCATTACAAGGATGAATAATCAGAATGCGGAAGTTTTAAGTCCTGGACTTAATTTTGATGCCACAGTTTTTAGGCTCCAAACCAGTGAAGTGCATGGCTATAATGGGGGTCCAATTAAAAAGAAACCTCAGGAATTTGATGGTAGAGTATCTTGGGAAGCTTACCGTGCAAAGTTTCAGTTTTGCGGATCAGAATGGTTCGGATGATACGCAGAGCACAGTGCAGCTTGCTACTAGCTGTAAGGGTGCTGCAATGGAAAATCTGGGCCAGATGTCGGTAGAGGAAAGAACAGTAATCAGTCCTTAGTAGAAGTATTGGAACACAGATATGGAACCATGTACCAGAATGAGGTTTACATAGCAAGATTCCATAGCTGTGTACTTGATCAAAGAGAATCCCTACAGCAGCTTGCTCATGACCTAGAGCAGCGGTTCCCAACCTGGGAGCCATGGGCCTTATTGGTAATATAAGATATTATAAGGTATTTGGTCTGGGTAAAACCTGACAGAAATCAAGTATGAAATATACCTTACTGTGCTAGTTTAGCCTTAAGTATATTGGGGTAATTACCGTTTTCTGCACAATATCAAATATTAAAAATATATAAATATACGATCTGAGTTATATAGGGGCCATGGAGCTTCTCATAATTTTCTCGGGGGGCCACAAGACCAAAAAGGTTGGGAACCACTGACCTAGAGAGTATGGCATACGAGGCGTGCCCTGGAACAGCACCTAACCTGTTGGCTATTCTTCTGAGGGACCAGTTCATCGATGCTCTTGACAGTGCAGAGTTGAAAGTGCAAGTAAAGCAGGCACAACCCAGAAGAATGCAAGAAGCACTAGCCAGGGCTCTAGAATTTGAGTCCTACATCAGGTCCAGTACGTCCACTTTTTAGGCAGGTTGTAGTGCGGGATTCAAGGCAAGACAGGAGCAGGTATGTGAAGCAGAAAAATTTGAAGGAAGTTGTTGGTACTGTGAAAAGCCAGGACATAGGAAGGAGGACTGCTACAAGTGGAAGAGGGAAGAGAAGACCAGAGGAGGTTGCTGGTTTTGGGGGAAGCTGGGACACATGAAGGGTGATTGTTACAAATGGAAGAAGGAGCAAGAACTGAGCAATGCAAGGAAATCTACAAGTGTAACAAAAACGTGTTGGACATGTTGTGAGGTGGGACACTTCAGTTCTGAGTGACCAAAGAAGAAAAAGGAGATAAGAAGAAGACTGAGGAGGCTGGTGTTAAGGGGCAGCCACCAGCCTTTCCCAGGTAGCCCCACCACCGAGAGAATGCAAGAGAACTGCAATAGATAGTGTGCGAGTAGATGGATGAGTAAATTGCAAGTTTTGCCTGGTAATTGATTCAGCCCTAAAGCAGACTTTTATGAGGCGTGATGTGTTATATCATCTGTATTTGCATGAGTCATCAGAACAATTGTGCAGTGTGACTGGGCACTGCGCAGTACTGACGGGACCCTTGGATGTCCAGATTGAAGTGGCAGGGCAAGAGGCCACTCTTCCAATCTATGTAGCAGAGATGGAGGATCCCTGCCTTCTTAGTCTGGACTATCTGATGTCCATGGGATGTGAGCTGGATTTCTGGTCCATGAAGTCAGTTCCTGTCACAGCAGTGAGATATACTAGGTCTGGTGGTGGGGTGAGGGCACTCCGCACCACACTGATACCCCCCAAATCAGAAGTACTGCTCCAGTGTAAGGTGAGTGGCTCTTTTGACAGCTGTCTAGGGGTAGTGGAGCCTAATGTACGGTGCCAGACGAAGGCTGGAGTGTTGGTGGGAAAAAATCTGGTGGAAACAGGTGCAGGTGAAGTTCTGGTTATGGTGGCCAGTTCCTCCCGTGAAACGCAGCAGATCAACGAGGGAGAAATTCTGGGACTGTGCCAGGCAGTGGACCCTGAATGGCATCAGAGGAAGGCCTGTAAAAGGAGTGTAGTCAAAGAAGATGGACATCTGCCAGACCACTTACAAGACCTATTTTCAAGCAGTTCCCAATGCCTGGATAGCTCACAATGCTGAAGTTGAGGCAGCTGCTAACGAAGTTTGCTGATGTCTTCTCCACTGGAGACCTAGATCTAGGGTGCACTGATCTGGTGGAGCATTGTATAGACACTGGGGATCACTGTCCTATTAAACACCCAGTGTGAAGGATGCCGTGAGCTCAATGGCAAGAAATGGAGAAGTTGATGGAGAATCTCCAAAGTCAAGGAGTGATAGAAAAGTCCTGCAGTACTTGGGCATCAGCAGTGGATCTGGTAAGGAAAAAAGATGGCTCAGTAAGGTGCTGTGTAGATTATCGAGCCCTGAATGAAATGACAGTGAAGAATGCATACGCCTTGCAAAGAAATGATGACATCCTGGATGCTCTGTCAGGTGTCAAGTGGTTTTTCCACCCTAGTCATGAAAGCAGGATACCACCAGGTCAAAGTTGCAGAGAAGGACAAGGAGAAAACAGCCTTTTCTTATGGGTGGGGTTTATGGCAGTTTAAAGTAATGCCTTTTGGTCGATGCAATGCCCAACTACTTTTGAGCATCTCATGGATTGTGTACTGGAAGGCCTGCACTGGCAGACAGCTCTCGTCTATCTGAACGATGTAATTGTGCTTGGACGGACTTTCGACCAGGAACTGGAGAGGCTGATGGAGGTGTTCAACAGGATTCAAGCAGTGCACCTCAAGCTGAACCCAAAGAAGTGCTACTTGTTTTGGAAGGAAGTGATGTACCTGGGTCACATTGTAGGCGAGGGCGGTGTCTGTACTGATCCAGAGAAGGCAGCAGCTGGGGAAAACTGGCCGGTTCCAACTTGTGTGAAGGAACTACAGAGTTTCCTGGGCTTGTGTACCTACTATTGGCGTTTTGTAAAGGACTTTGCAATGATAGCTGCACCTCTTCACAAGTTGTTGGGGAAGAGACAGAAGTTTGTGTGGACAGCAGTAACTCAGAAGGCCTTCGATGAACTCAAGCATGCATTGGCAAGCTCTCCAGTATTGCCATACCCAGAACGAGGTCAGCCATTCATCCTGGACTGTGATGCTAGTGACCGTGGTACTGGTGGAGTCCTGTCACAAGAGAAGGACAAGAAAGAGTATGTAATGGCATATCACAGCAAGAAGCTCAGCCCACTGGAGTGGAACTACCGTGTGACCCGAAAGGAGCTCTTGGCGTTAAGGAAGAGCCTTGATTTCTTCCATCTTTACTTGTATGGGTCGTACTTCGTCATCAGGACAGACCATGCGGCACTCAAGTAGCTGAAGACGATAAAGAATTTGGAAGGACAACTGGCATGTTGGCCTGGGAAACTGGACCAGCACAACTATGCAGTGCAGCACTATCCTGGGCGGATACATGGAAATGCTGACAGCCTAAGTCATTGGCCTTATAAAAGAGTGCCGGCAGTGTAGTAAAAAGGAGCATAGTAACAAATGCAACCATACTGCAATGACAGGGCCAGCTAAGGAGGCTGAGTCTCAGGCTCGTATTCAGGAGGCACAAATTGAAATTGCTAGGATTCAGGCAGACCATGAGTATCGCATGAAACAAGGAGGAACTGGATCATCAAGCTCTGATAATTTTGATGTGGCTAAAAATGTTAAACTTGTCCCTCCTTTTAATGAATCTGATTTAACAAAGTATTTTCAGTTGTTTGAGAGAGTAGCTACAGGTTTTAATTGGCCAAAAAAGTATTGGCCAGTACTCCTTCAAACTGTTCTCACCGGTAAAGCTCAAGTAACTTATGCATCTTTGCCTCAGGATCAATGTGATAATTATGATGTAGTTAAGAGCTTGATTCTTAAGGCCTATGAGCTTGTTCCTGAAGCCTATAGAGTAAAATTTAGGACAACTTATAAGCAAGATAAGCAATCCCATGTTGAGTATGCAAAAATCAAAGAAGATCTGTTAGAGCAGTGGTTAAATTCTAAGAATGTGGATTCTGATTTTGACAAATTTAAGCAGATTATTTTGCTGGAGAACTTCAAAAGGTATATTTATAAAGATGTAAGTCTATATCTTGATGAGAAAAGAATAGATAATTTGTCTGATGCTGCAGTTTTAGTTGATGAATATATTCTCACTCACAAGAGATATTCTAGAGAAAAAAGGAAAGCTGAGAGTAAGCACGTTGCCTCTACTCAGAATACAGGTAACAGGAAAGAGAATAAAGATGATGTTTCTCAGGAAGTAAATACCAGCTTCACCTCTAGATTTCAGAAAAGTAAATATACTTATTGTAGTAAGCTTGGTCATACTACGGAGAAATGTTTCAGGAGACAGCGTGATGTGAACAAAAAGGAGTCTTTAAATATTCAATCAATTGATCTAATGTCCACCCTTGAGAGTTCCCAGAATTATTTAACTGGGTTAACTGAACCTGCTTTGAGGGGTAAATTAAATTCTCATGATGGAGCTCCTCTTTTGAGCAGTAACGTGGGTGACACTCTCAAGAGTTCATGTGCTAATTTCCTGTCTGATGGTTTTGTCAGTCCTCTGGACAGTAATGACAGGAAATCAGTTAAAATATATCGTGATACAGGTGCTTGCCAATCCCTTATGCTGACCAGTGTTCTAGGCTCTAATGTTAATTCCTCTGATGAAACTGTAATCTTACAAGGTGTAGGGAATAATTACTTCTCTGTCCCTCTGTGCAGAGTGAATTTAGAGTCTGGTTTTGTTAATGGTTCTGTTATGGTTGGGTTGGTTGAGACACTCCCAATGTCAGGTGTAACTTTCTTACTTGGAAATGATATTGGTGGAAGTCAGGTGTGTCCAGCTCCTCAGTTGTCTAGTGAGCCAGTGGCTACGACCCAGGATTGTGAGGTCCCTGATGTGTTCCCTGCATGTGCTGTCACTAGGGCTAAGTCTAAAGTTACTGGTGACTTAGAGGATAATGATGATGATGATGTTATCCTAGCTGACACTTTTCTTGCTAATTTGGACCACTCACCAGATGAGGCAGTACCCCGTAGTGTTGATAATTTGGCTCGTCAAGAGTTGGTTGAGTTGCAGGTTGCTGACCCTGAGTTGAAAGGTCTACCTAACTCTGCTTGCAGTGAGGAAGAGTCAGCTGGTGCTTCTACTTGTTATTATATAAAGTCAGGAGTACGTATGAGGAAGTGGAGACCCCCAACAGCATCAGCCGACTGTGAATGGGAGGATGTACATCAAGTTGTCATCCCTCGTGTTTGTAGGCAGGATATCATTAGAGTGGCTCATGATTCCAGTTTGGCAGGACACCTGGAGTGAAGAAGACTGTGGCACGCATTTTGAAACACTTCTACTGGCCAGGTATCTTCAGGGATGTTTCCTGGTATTGTAAGTCTTGTCACACCTGTCAAGTTGTGGGGAAGTGTAATCAGACCGAAAAGGTTGCACCTCTAGTTCCCATTCCTCCTTTTGAGGCGCCATTCACCCGTGTGTTGGTGGATATTGTGGGCCCTCTTCCTAACTCTTCTTCAGGATTTTCTTATGTGTTGACCCTGATTGATATGGCTACCCGTTATCCTGAAGCCATTCCACTTAGAAATATCAGCAAAGAACGTGGTTAAGGAAATGCTGGGGTTCTTCACAAAGTGTGGTCAGCCCAAGGAGGTACAGTCAGACCGGGGAAGTAATTTCATGTCAAATGTTTTCAAGCAGTCTCTGAAAGAGTTGGGCATCACCCAGATCACGTCTTCAGCTTACCATCCCCAGACCCAAGGAGCGTTGGAGAGATATCATCAAACACTCAAATCGATGCTCAAAAAATACTGTTTGGAACATCAGAAAGACTGGGATAAAGGTCTTCCATTCGTTGTGTTTGCCGCAAGAGAATCTCCAAATGAATCACTGGGCTTCTCACCTTTTGAACTACTGTTTGGCCATGAAGTAAGAGGACCCCTTAAGCTACTCAAGGAATACTGGCTGTCAGAGGAAGATGGCGTCAACCTGCTGGAGTATGTGATGAAGTTCAAAGAACGGCTGTCCACTGCTTTACAGCTGGCGAGAGAGAATTTAGGAGCTGCTCAGGAGAAGATGAAGACTTGGTATGATAAGAAGTCCAGGTTACGCCACTTTCAGCCAGGAGATCAGGTTTTGATTCTGCTACCGGTTCATGGGCAACCTCTTCAAGCCAAGTTTAGTGGTCCTTATTTCGTGGAGAAGAAACTCAGTGATGTCAACTATGTCATCGCCACACCAGATCGTAGAAAGAACAAGCAACTTTGCCACATATACATGCTAAAGTTATATCACAGGCGGGATGAAAATAATCCAGTCTGTACTGTAGCTGTTCCACCCGAGGCTGCAAGTGAAGTTCTCCCATGCAGTATGAGCCTGAGTGATAGTTTGGGGAAGAATCCTGATATCATGAATGATCTCCAGACTAAGCTTTCTCATCTACCTCCCGAGGAAAGGCAGGAGTTTTCGGCATTACTGCAGGAGTACCCGCAAGTGTTCCGTGCCACTCCAGGAAGAGCCACTGTGTTGATGCATGATGTCGATGTTGGAGACACAAAGCCAATTAAGCTGCCTCCTTGCCGTGTGAACCCAGTGAAAGTTCCTCTCATCCAGAAGGAGCTTGGCTACCTGTTGGACCACAAGATGATTGAGCCCTGTCAGAGCGAGTGGAGTTCTCCTGTCACTCTACTCCCTAAGCCAGGTGGGTCACAGCGGCTTTGCATCGACTACAGACGTGTTAATCAGATAACGAAAACAGACACTTACCCTCTCCCTCGCGTGGAAGATTGCATAGACAAGATCGGAAAGGCTAGGTAAATAAGTAAGTTTGATTTGTTAAAGGGATACTGGCAAGTACCTATGACTGAAAGTGCTAGGGAGATCTCATGTTTTGTAACACTAGGAAAGACTTTTGCATGTTCTGTAATGCCATATGGTATGAAGAATGCACCAGCCACATTTCAGAAGCTCATGAATGTTGTAACAGAGGGTTTGGCAGGGTATGTTGTTTATATTGATGATGTATTAATCTTCAGTGACAACTGGAAAGATCACCTATGCCATGTCAGTAAAATTCTTGAGCGTTTGGTTCAGGCTAATCTTGTAGCTAATTTATCAAAGTGTGAGTTTGGTCAAGCTAAAGTTCAGTACCTTGGGTACGTAATTGGTGATAGACATGTTGCACCACCAGGAGCTAAGGTTCAGGTTATAAGTGATCTTCCCAGACCTAAAAGTAGGAAAGAGCTACAAAGATTTTTGGGAATGGTAGGTTATTACAGGAGATTTGTTCTTAACTTTTCAATTCTTGTATCACCACTTACAGACCTACTGAAAAAGGGAGTTAAATTTGTCTGGACCGATAACTGTGAATCCTCTTTCAGCAAACTTAAAGCTATCCTATTAAGTCAGCCAGTGCTCGCTACTCCAAATTTTGCTAAGCCTTTTAAGATGGCTGTTGATGCAAGTGATACAGGAGCTGGGGCTGTTTTGCTGCAAGAGGATGATCAGGGTATTGAACAACCTGTATCTTATTACAGTAAGAAGTTCACTCCACCTCAAAAGAACTACTCAACTTTTGAGAAAGAGCTTTTGGCCTTGATTTTGGGTTTACAGCATTTTTCATTTTATTTGTGTTCTGGTTTTGACCCCATAGTCACTTTTACCGATCATAACCCACTGAAATTCCTTAGTAAGTTTAAAGATAAAAATCAGAGATTGACAAGATGGAGTCTACTTCTTCAGGAGTATTCATTAGACTTACAACATGTCAAGGGGAAAGAAAATGTTATTGCAGATTGCTTATCTAGACTTTAAACCGATTGTTTTAGAGTAATAAGAAATTTTCTTTGTAAATTTCTTTTTTCTTTGTGGGGAGGTGTTACATAGCCTATGATTTCATCATCCTTTGTGTAATTCTAACGTACAGTATGCTGCATGTTTGATCACGTGCGTGTTCTACCTCACTCCCCCCGTCCTCCCTTATAGTAGAGTAAGTAGTTCTTTCTGTTTTCAGAGCAGGATTGTCAACTCTTTGTCCTCTCTGGCTTCATTTGCGCGTCCTTCTTACAAGTTGTATCAAGCTCTGCCGGCCCCTATATAATGAGCTCAGTCTCTGCATTAATTGCCACTTAGATCAGCTCCTCATTTTGCTCACATCTCTGTCCTCCCCTGTACAGTTATTATTGTGAGTGCTCAGGAAGTCTCCAGCCATCTAGCTGCTGTGTGATTTGAGTATGAGTGTTGTTGCATTTTGTTCTTGTACTGTATAGCATAAGGTGTTAATTTGTAGGCCTAGTGAGGTTTTTGTGATTAATGTAAAGTTAGTATGTCAGTCATTTTTTATAATATTTTGTATCTGTAATAATATATCTTGCATTCACTGAGTATTATCTGGTATTTTCATTTTACCAGGGTTGACTTAGATAAATTTACTCTTGCTAATTTCGTGTTAATAGAGGCTATTGCAGTTAACCATATATTTAACCTGTTTTTTGCCATTACATTATCCTTATGAGTCCTGAATGTTTTGTTGTTAGTTTGAGCATTAAACTTTAACTTGTAATTTTACCTAACTCTTTGTTTTGAACCTGGAACTTTGCGGGACAGTTTTCTCTGTTCCGTAGCAAAATATATATATATATATATATATATATATATATATATATATATATATATATATATATATATATATATATATATATATACCAACGTTATCAGGAACATGTTTAATAAATTGGTGACGTTTCGACAACTCGTTTGTCATTTTCAAACCTATAGAAAATACAATAAAATCAAAGTAAACACAATGTCTATGATAAAAACCGAAAACTTAAGTAAAAAAACAAAGTAAAACGCCATGTCTAATAAAATACAAGTGAAGAATTATTATGATAAGATGAGGAAATGAATTATACATAGCTAACGTTGGTGGGATGCTACTAAGTACAAGGAAAATTTAAACAAAAATACATGTAATAAGACAATACATAAGTCAAACCTTAAAAACAGAGAAGGGGTGTGGAGCAGTTGTGTGTGCCCAGTGTGGGCTGTAGGTGGTGAGTGAGGAGTGATTCAGCCAGGAGGCGTGTTACCTCGTCACGACAAGCGTGGACAACAGAAAAATCAGATTCGCTTATGGGATGGCCTAAGGCTTCACAGCAATTTCGGATGGCAGAAAAAGATGGCTTAGCCATAGGTAGACCGGTTCTATATGACCGTCCCCGATGTTCTGCAATTCTTACTCGTAATTGCTTCTTTGTCTGTCCAATATACGACGCATTACAGCGACTATAGTTATAATTATAGACAACAGAGGATTGCAGAGCGTCAGGGATTCGGTCTTTATGTTTGAACCATTGTCCAATGGTGTTGCTGGGTTTGAAAATTGTTCTAAGACATACTTGGGGGTAAAATTCCCTAACTAAACTCGATATATTATTACGAATGGAAAAACTTTTTGGACCTAAAAATGGCAAGATACAATATACAGGTGATTTGTTTGCTGTGAGTTTAGGAGTAGGTGGCTTACGGATCTTATTTAGTTGTCTTCCCATATGGGTTTGTGTGAAAGACATTGGGAAACCATTAAAGAACAATGTTTTCGTAAGAAAACTCAATTCCGAGTGTAAAGCAGAATAGGATGAACAAATATTATAAGCTCTTGTCAGCAGGGTTGACACCAAATTGCGTTTAAACTGAATTGGGATTGCTGAGTTGAATGTCATGGTTAATCCTGTGAAAGTGGGTTTGCGGTATACTGAAGTGATGAAGGAATTAGTAGTTTTTTGGACTAGTATATCAAGAAAGGGAAGTTTGTTGTTTTCTTCAATATCAGAAGTGAAATGAATGTTAGCATGCCTCGAGTTTAAATAGTTTAGAAAAAGAGGGATGTGGTCTGGAGAACTAAACAATAAAAATGTATCGTCGATATATCTACGGTAAAGGAGAGGTTTGAAATGGGAGGGGCATTGCTGTAGCCAGTTTGTCTCACGGTAACACAAAAATGCGTTTGCTAAGCCAGGACCTAGGGGATTCCCCATCGCCACTCCATCAATTTGCTTATAAGATTTTCCGTTGAAAAGGAAAAGACAATCATTAGAAGCGAGAGACAGTAAATTACGGAACTGGTTCATATTCAATCCATCTATTATTTTCTCGTGTTTAAATACTTGTTTGGTGCAAATGTCTATAGTTTCATAAAGAGGAATATTAGTGAACAGGGACTTTATATCGAAAGAAGCCATAGTACAGTGGTCAACATCGTAGTTACAAATCTCCTTAGCGAAAGTAAATGAATCTTTAACCGTATAGCAATTTTTAGTGATGGGGGTAATCATAGGTACAAGAAATTTAGATATGTTATAGCTAACAGTCCCAATGGCAGAGAGAATGGGTCTGACTGGACAGTTCTGTTTATGTACTTTAGGGAGCCCATACATGACTCCTGGTGTAGCGCCAGATACGTATAATTTTGAGTACACTTCATTACTAATTACTCCATCGGACTTCAGCTTCCTTAGGAAATTGTTTACTTGATCTTCACGTTTCAGGGTCAAAGAAAATTCATCATCATTTACGATTATGAACTTTGAACCATCATTAAGAATTTCAGACATTTTACACAGATAATCAGTCCTGTCCAGAATTACGACACCATTTCTGATACGTGTAATTGTAGTGTTAGAGTGGCTTTGGATGTGTGTGTAGTCTGTGAATCAAGAGTAATCGGCCCGCGCAAGCCGACTGAGTGCGAGCATACTTTATAGTATATATATATATATATATATATATATATATATTCCTAGGCTGCTTCCCCCAAGGAAAGGGAGGTAGCCGAGACAGGACGACTCACTCTCCATTTACTCATCCATTCAAACACATTCATTCGCATCTTAGCCCCAAAGGGGAGAACGGACAGATCCTCACCGCATCACACCGCACAAGGGTCAACTGCACAATGCAATCAGTGACATCCGCAGCAGGGCCCGACAGCAGAACTGGTTTACCCCTGCCACATCATAACAGACCCATCCCCTTACCCGCACCTGACCTGACTAGCTGATCAGACCAAATGCGGGAGAATATCCCCTCAGGGCTGCGTCACCACTTATTCATTCACAATTTCTCTCCATTTATTTCTGTCACGCACAGCCACTCTTCCTTGCTCAACAGACATCCCTCTCGCATCCAGCGCTCTCTTCACACTGTCCATCCATCCTATTCGTGGTCTTCCTCTCAGCCTTACACCTCTCACATCAGATCTAGTTATCTTTTTCACCAATCGCTCATTATCCATTCTCTCCATATGCCCAAACCATTGCAACACCCTCTGCTCAGCTCTACCAGCCATCTCTCGAACAACTCCAGTTCTCCTTCGCACTTCATCATTTCGCACTCGATCCATACGCGTCACTCCACACATACTCCTCAGACATCTCATCTCCATTACATTCAAACTTTTCCTCTCTGCTACACCCATATTCCATGTTTCAGCCCCATATAATGCAGTCGGTACCACAACACCCTCTTACAGCCTTCTCTTTACATCCATTCTAAGCAAACGACATTTAAACACTTTTTTCATTCCTCCCAGCACCTTTCCTACTTCATTTATTCTAAACTTCACTTCTGCATCTATTCTTCCATCCATAGTAACATGTGACCCTAGATATTTAAAACAATCTACCTCCTCAAGCAACTCACCATTCAAAACTATATTCATCCCCCGACCATCTACCAACCTCGTACACTTCATCACTTTACTCTTATTCTCATTTACTTTCAATTTCCTCCTTTCACACACCCTTCTAAACTCCTCTACCAACTGTCTCAATCTCTCCTCTGAATCAGTCACCAGTGCAGTATCATCTGCAAACAGCAGCTGCTTCAGATTCCACTCTCCTCCATCAACATTTACCAGACTCAGACCACCTAAAACTCTTGCATTCACTTCCCTTACAACACCATCCATGTAAATATTAAACAACCAAGGCGACATCACACATCCCTGTCGCAGCCCCACTCTCACGGGAAACCAATCACTCACAGCATTTCCCACTCTTACACATGCTCTACTATTTACATAAAAACTTTTCACCCCTTTTAGTAACCTACCAACAAGTCCATACAATCTTAAAACAGTCCACAAAGCCTCCCTATCAATTCTATCATACGCTTTCTCTAAATCCATAAATGCCCAAAACACATCCTTGCCTTTCACTAAATATTTTTCACACACTTGTCTCACAGCAAACACCTGATCAACGCATCCCCTCCCTCTCCTAAAGCCACACTGCTCATCACTAATCACTCCCTCTGTACCCTCTCTAACTCTCATAATTAACACTCTACCATACACTTTACCTAGAACACTCAACAGACTTATACCCCTAAAGCTAGTACATTCATACTTATCACCCTTGCCTTTATACAACGGGACCACACAAGCACTTGCCCAGTCAATTGGCACCATACCTTTCTCAAAGCACACATTCAACAATCTTACTAACCAGTCAACAATAGTCACTCCACCACCCTTCAGGCATTCCACAGCACACCCATCCATACCTGCAGCTCTCCCTGTTTTCATCTCCTTTACTGCATTCTCCACTTCCTCCTTCGTGATCAAAGAATCATTCAACTCTCCCAACACATTTATTCCTTGCACCCTTCTATCCGCCACAATCTCAGCCACCCTTTCCTCCTCTACATTTAACAATCTTTCAAAATACTCTGCCCATCTCTTCCTTACTGCATCCATCTCAATTAACATCCTTCCATCCTCTGCTTTTACTCGTTCTTCCTTCCCAGACTCTCCCTTTCGCACCCTTTTCACCTCCTTCCAAAACATTTTCTTATTCTGTTGAAAATTCTCTGTCAGCCGCCTACCCCACCTCTCATCTGCTGCCACTTTAGCATCACGCACAGCCCTTCTCGCTCTATTCCTCTTTTCCTTATACCTTTCATACGACATCTCATCCTTCCTCTGCAGCCACACTTCATATGCACGTCTCTTCTCAGCCACAGCCATACTTACTTCCTCGCACCACCATTCACTTCCTTTTCTTACACCACCACCCACACGTCTCACACCACACACCTTTTCTGCCTGCCCCACCACAGCACTCTTAAACAACTGCCATTCCTCCTCCACGCTGCCATTTTCCCGATCTTTCACTGCGTTCCACTCATCTTTCAATTTCTCCTGATACTCTATCTTTTTCTCTCTTTTATCCAACTCCCTCACTTTCAAAACCTCCCTGCCACACCTAACCCTCCTAGCTCTCACCCATCTCTTACCTACTCTTAACTTTCCCTCCACCAGGTAGTGGTCAGACATACCTCCACCCTCCCCTCTCAGAACTCTCACATCCAACAATCTTCCTATTACATTCCTAGACACAACCACATAGTCCATGAAGGCTCTATCAACAACCCTTCCACCCTCCTGTCTCACCCATGTATACTTATAAATATCTTTCTTCTCAAACAGCGTATTCCCAATCACCATCTCTCGCTCAACACACATCGCTATCATTCGTTCCCCATTTTCATTTCTTCCAGGCACACCATGCATACTAACTACGCCTTTAACTGCTACATTTCCCACTCTAGCATTCAGATCTCCCATCATTACCACATTTACATTTGCTCCAAAACTCTGCAGACACTCATCAACATCATTCCAGAAAGACTCCCTCTCTTGTTCATCCCTTTCACTACCAGGCCCATATGCACTCACAAACACCCACAACTCACGTTCAAATTTCGCTTTCACCCACATCAGTCTCGATGACACCTTCCATTCAATCACACACTGCTGTACTTCCGGACTCACTAACAAGGCCACACCTTCTCTTGCCCTTCCTCTATCAACACCTATATATATATATATATATATATATATATATATATATATATGGGTGGAATATGTTACGAATGTTATAAGAGCAAGTGATAGGATATTGGTAGTGAAAATTCTATTCAGTAGAAAGATAGCTGCAGTTATATCGGCATATACTCCACAGGCATTATTGGATGAAGCAGAGAAAGATAGATTTTGGGATGATTTAATACATGTAGTACGTGGTATGGGGGATGATGAGGTAGTGGTTTTGGGAGGCGACTTCAATGGTCATGTAGGTGAAGCAGCACAAGGTTATGAAGGAGTACATGGGGGATGTGCACATGGGATAAGGAATGCGGAAGGGGAAAGGATACTCGAGTTTGGGGAGGCAACGGACATGATTGTGTGCAACACATATTTTAGGAAAAGAGAGTAGGTTAATTACGTATGAGTCTGGGGGAAATAGCTGTCAGATAGACTATTTTCTGGTTAGGAGGGCTGATAGGAGGTTAGTGAGGGATGTTAAAGTTATAGGAAGTGAGGAGTGTGTGCAGCAGCACAAACTATTGATTTGTGATATGGTGCTTAAAGAACGAGTGATGAAAAAGAGGACTTATGTACCTAGGAGAAAAATATGGAACCTGAAAAAACAAGTAGTAAGGAATGCCTTCTATAGCGGGATGAGGAGAGTGGTGGCTGAACAGGGAGCTGTAGACAGAGGCCTTAATGAACAGTACAGAGCCCTCAAGAACAATCTCTTGAGAGTTACTGCCGTAACATGCGGTTGGACAAGAGGACCACCAAGACATAAATTAACTTGTTGGTGGGATGAGGGTGTAGAAGCTGCAGTTAAGGAGAAAAGAAGGCTTTTCCGGGAATGGAAAAAGGGTGGTATCAAAGAGGAATATTTGGCTGCCAAGCATAGGGCTAGAAGAAAGGTATACAGGGCAAATTCTGAGTCACAGAGACTTTTACTTGATAACCTAAATCATGGGGAAAGGAAAAATTTGATATTTAAGGTGGCAAATCAGATGAAGAGGGATAATCGGGATATTATTGGTCAGCAGTGTGTGAAGAATGATGAAGGAAGGGTAGTGGTGAACATTGAGGATATTAAAGATGCATGGGGAGAGCATTATAACCGGTTGTTGAATGAGGAGTTTGACTGGGACGGGTAAGGTTTGGAGCCAGCAAATCCAGTGTTTGGCCCTTGCCCTTTGATTGATGCTGCAACTGTGAGTGAGGCAATAGGCATGATGAAGGTGGGGAAGCCAGCAGGTGTGTCTGGGTTGACTGCCGAAATGTTGAAAGTCTCAGGAAATATAGGGGTGAGGTTAGTCACTGACCTGATAAATATGATTATTTAAGAGTGTGTTGTCCCAGATGATTGGCTGAAGTAATTGTAAATGTGTATAAAGGGAAGGGTGATGCCCTGGAAAGCGGAAATTATAGATGTATAAACCTTTTAGATCAGATAATGGAGGTAATGGAGAGAGTTTTAGAAGGCATGATTAGAGAAAGAGTGAATATTGGTGAGATGCATTTTGGGTTTATCCCAGGTAGGGGGACCACTGATGCCATATTCATTGTTTGACAGCTTCAGGAAAAATATATTGGTAGTAGAAGGGATCTGTCTTTTGTTTTTGTTGATTTGGAAAAGGCCTTTGACAGAGTCCCTAGAGAGGTGGTGAAGTGGGCAATGAGAAAGCTTGGCTTGGAGGAGTGGCTGGTTAGGGTGGTTATGGCTATGTATGTGGGTGCTCACACCCAGGTAAGAGTGAATGGAGATTTGAGTGATGAGTTTTCCGTGAATGTCGGTGTGCATCAGGGGTCAATTTTGAGTCCCATGTTGTTTATCATGGTACTTGAAGCCCTGTCACGTGACTTTAGAAACGGACTCACGTGGGAGATGTTGTATGCTGATGATTTGGTGTTGATTGCAGAGAACGATAGGGAGGCGGAGAAAAGGTTTAGGAAGTGGAGAGATGGTATGGGGCACAAGGGCTTAAGGGTAAATGCAGATAAAACAAAAGTGATGATGTCTAGGGTTGGTGGCAGTACTGTCAAAGACAAGGGAGACCAGCCATGTGCAGTTTGCCACAAGGGCGTGGGAAGTAATTCTATCCTGTGCGGTGTTTATGATTTATGGGTGCACAAGGGATGTAGTGGTATCAGAGGTAGACTGCGAGATAATGCTGATTTTATGTGTACGGCGTGTCGGGGAGAGCAGGTGGAGATTGTCAGGCGTGAAAGGATTGAACTTGCTGGTGAATCTCTTGAATGTGTGCAAGAGTTTTGTTATTTTGGGAGACATGTTGTGTGCTGGAGGTGGGGCTGGAGCTAGCTCTGTGGCTAGGGTGAGAAGTGGTTGGAAGAAGTTCAGGGAGCTCTTGTCTCTTCTGACATTGAGAGGGCTCTTCCTAAGTGCTAAGGGGTCTTTGTATGCAGCATGTGTTAGGAGTGTAATGCTGTATGGTAGTGAGACCTGGGCAGTAAAGGAGGATATTCGCCGGCTCAGACGTACAGAAATGACAATGATTAGGTGGATGTGTAGTGCGTCCCTGTGTGCAAGGTCTGGGGGGGCTGGATTTACGATGGAAGAGTTGAGAGGTAGGGTGGGACTAGAGTGTATTGGTGCTGTGATGAGGAGAGGTAGATTGAGATGGTTTGGATATGTGGAGGGGATGGGGGATGATAACTGGGTAAGGAAGGTGAGAAGTGTTAATATTGGGGGTGGGGTTATGTGGGGCAGACCGAGAAAGACATGGGACGAGGTCATTAAGTGTGACCTCAGGGTTAAGGGACTGAACAGGGAGGCTGCAATGGATCGTGCAGCGTGGAAAGCCGCCATTAGGTGATCTAGGCCGACGCATGCAATCATGTTGGAGCCTTTAAAAACGATATATATATATATATATATATATATATATATATATATATATACATAGAGAGAGAGAGAGAGAGAGAGAGAGAGAGAGAGAGAGAGACTGCGTAGATGCTTCTGAATGTTCATTTACTTCAATGAGTGTCCCCTCCCCCTCCTACACACACATCTAAAAAAGAAAAAAATACAACCAGAAGTTCATGCCAGCACACCACACAGTTTCATTGTTTAGTACTCTCCTTTAATGGGTAACGCCTCTGTGTATGCTGAGAGTATTGTAATATTTATACATGGGTAAAACTGGTTCCAGCAGCTGAAGTGTGTAAGTAATCGAGTGGGTGCTCTCCTGCTACTTTACACTTTTCCCTCTTACCCAATCTTATTCATAAGCAATGTCAAGGGCAAAAACATGTATGTTTATCCAGTCGGGTGTTATTTATTTGTACACAGTTTTTTGGTCATTTGTGTTTCTGATAACTACAGTAATGTATGGCGAACTTTTAAAAGCTAATCCCATTATTTTTCTTATTCCAGATCAGAGTTGGGATTATTTTTCTGTGTTTTTTATTTATTTAGAACGTTCCCAGAATAGCACGCTCATTCCACTGCATGCTAGAGAGAGAGAGAGAGAGAGAGAGAGAGAGAGAGAGGGAGAGAGAGAGAGAAAGAAAGAGAGGGAGAGAGAGAGAGAGAGAGATGGTAGCTATGTTTTGAAACACTTTCTTTATACAGCTCTGCTTTTGATGATTTCTCAAAAATGTTCCTCCTACGAGTACTTCAGAGCAATAGAATTCTGCTTTTTTTCCTGGTAATATACATTGTAGGCGGCATTTTCATCACAGTAAAAGAATAAGTTATAACTTGTAATAAAAATCAACTGTATACACAAGTTTTTCAGGGTGACAATGTTTTAAATATTTCATAACCTTTCACACAGAACTATGTAAAAATGCAAAATAAATGGCCAGAAAAATACGTATCCATAACATAAACACCACATTTGAAAGACATCAGATCTTGTGTATTAGGGACCAAAGACAGTAGACGCGATTATCATTTAGGGATGGAGGTGGTTCAAAATGGCGCACTGCACACAATGTGTAGGTGCGCGTTCCAAAATGTATTCGAAGCCCAGCTTTAAGCATAAGACCTAAAAGACCCTCGCTGCTTCGTTGCAAAGCTACTCACAAAATCCTGATAAGTTTGGTAGTCACAAAATCGGGTAAAAAAAAAATATCTATCTATCTATCTATCTATCTATCTATATATATATATATATATATATATATATATATATATATATGTACATATATATATATTCATCATCATCATCCGTTGAGGTCCACTACAGGACCGGCCTATCCCTACTGAAGCAGGGACGATACAGCCAGTGTATCTCTACCCAGTGGCTTAGGCTGTATACAGTATATATATATATATATATATATATATATATATATATATATATATATATGGAGGTTTTCTTCATCTTGTTTTTTCCTTCAACAGTCATAATTCCAAAACGAAAAGGCGTACACGAGCGTGATACGTTCCAAAAACGCTTGTTAACAATCAAGGATATTCCTTTATAGCCTATGCTTAGAGCTACATTCGAGCTGCAGCCTAAAAACCTTCTTTAGAACTCAGAGCTCTTCTCAGAAACATGTAAAATCGGCCTATTGTATGTGAGCATTCTATACATATTGTTTTAGTAATCGTTTCAGCAATTATTATACAATTAAAAGTCGTCTTATTATATAGCCAGCGTGTCAGATATATTATTTTAGAAATGCTTTACATATGTAGGGTTGGAAAAGGTGCAGAAACAAAAGATGAAAACAACACATTAAAAAAAGAGAATCTGGGATGGGAGGAGGTTTAGAGTTCCATGCCCATTGCTACATGCCACACGGTAGGCTGCTCTCAAAACTTTTGTAGATGGAGGACTGTAGTGCTGGACATGGAACCCTTCTCTCACCCCAAATGTCGTCTGAGTGCAGTTTTTCATTTTTTACTTAACTTTTTCCATCCCTACATCGCTGTAATTTTAAAAAAAAAGTTTTCCTTCTCAGATTTGCCAAAAGGCTACATATAACAGAAACGTATCTGACGGTTTTGTGTGTAATTTATTTTGAAATGCATATATCCATATACTTCAATAATCAGTAAATTTTCATATCCATTCATAAATGTAAAACTTCCATGTACAAGGAGTATGTCGAGGAATCCAGTCTTTTAAAATCCTAAATTTGATTATATAAATACATATATGGTCCATTTCATTGGCCAATTTGCCAGTAGTTCCTCTTCCTTTCGTGCATTACTGTTCATGGTCCAGTAATCTGCCCAAATGCATTTACAGTAGTGAAACAGAAGCTTATGATGCTGGTAATGCACAGATACCCCCATAAAGCCTTGGGAACACCATTCCTCCCCGGACCACCAATGTCGACAGTAGTTCCTAGTCTTGACCATGGCACAGGAATTATTTGAGCAACAATGATCCACCTAAGCACGGCAACAGCAAGTCCCATATCGCCCTCATGCTGTAGGTGGCCGAGACTAGGCTACCATAGTCCTGAATATTTAAGAACAAGAGACGGATTTATGTCCCTATAGCCTTATTAAGCTTCGCTATTATTATTATTATTATTATTATATTATTATTATTATTATATTTATTATTTTCATCGAACTTTTTTAGATCTTAATAATATACATGAAGGTACCCTTGGATAACCCAAGTACTTGTGCCAAGTATAAATGACCTTGACCTATTTCTGAAGGTCATAATTATCCTCATTTTTACTGCAAAATTTGCCAAATTTTACATTGCACTTTCTCAGAGACTATTTGAGATACAGCTATTTGTTTGAAAATCCAATGATCAAAAATTTGCTGAGAATTCTGGCTTAATATTTTGCCATTTAGCTTAGTGAAAAGTACTAAAATCAAATCTGCTCAGTGTTTTCTTTGTAATGCGTTTTAGAGAAAACCACAAAAGCTGAAAAGCTATAACTTTACAGTAATATAGCTGCGGTCCCTTTCATTTTCTAAAGGGAAAATGGTTACAGCTAAGCATACAGGTAGCCAGTTACTGAAACAAATATTTAATGTACCCATGCATTCTTCCACACCTTTGTCTTCAGATCTTGTTGATAGGAAGCTACCTTAAGTTAATCTAAGTACATGTTCCAAATATGAATGACCTTAAACTACTTTCAAAAGCCACACGCATGTTAATGATGCAAAAATTTCATTCTTTATGTACTGTTCGATAAGTAGTTATGGTGAAGCTTCCTTTTTGTGGCTACACAGTAAGAATAGGTAACTAGTTTATCAGTTGGAACTGATCATTTACCTTAACCCACATATTGAGTTGTTATTGCATCAAACTTGATCAGCCTTTGTTATAACGGAGGAATTATTCTCCTTGGTTACTAGCCAAATTTACCTTCTAATATCTGATGACACCAGCATCATCTAAGCTAAAAATGGTTTTCGGACCCTTTGTCAGGTGATAAGCAGCACAATACTGAAACGCAACTTGATGAAACTGAAAGCACTTAGAGATTGTATACATCCTCCAACGCCAATAAGCAACAACATTTAGTGCTATAATCCCTTTTCTACAGGTGGAATACTTTTACAGTCTTACTCTTCTCTCTTGCACGTAACCAAGAGAGCGCATACCTATCGCAGCGCCAATAATAATTATGATTTCTTCTTCCATTCAGGCCCGGATCCTCCTCAAAAGAAAGGCAGCTCTTCATTGACCGACTACTCTCCTATCTAAAAATTTCATTTGAATCTGATAACACCTTTTTGAGATAGCCTATCTGGAATACAAATATGGGCGACTGTGTGTGCGTATGCGCCAACGCAAGATCGTGCTAGAAGAGTGAGAGAAGAGTTCTGGACAAATGTGGAAGTGTGCATGGAAAAGTCTGGAAGGAATAAGAGAGTGCTTTTGATTGGTGATATGAATGGTAAAGTTGGGAATGTGAAGGTGGATGGAATAGTTGGTGAGTGGGGTGTGCCTGCTGAGATAGATGAGAATGGAAGTGCGTTAGTGGACATTTGTGCTGAGAGGGGGTTGGTGATAGCCAATACCCTCTTCAGACATAAAATGATCCACAGGTATACATGGCGAGTGATGAGAAGGGTGGGTGATGAACTGAATGAAAGGAAGGCAATGATTGATTATGTGTGTGTGGATGAAAGGATGCGAAAATGTGTAATGGATGCAAGAGTTTATAGAGGTTAGGGAAGTAGACTTTCTGACCACTACTTGGTGGTGGCCAGAATTAGAATTCAAGTAAGATGGAGGAATAGACGAAGGGAAAGACAAGAGGATGGAGTAGTTGCAAGGAGAGTGGAAAGGTTACAAGAGGATGAGAAAAAGGCAGAGTATAAGAGAGAAGTGGAGGAACGATTGGGCAAAAATGAATTGGAGCAGATGGGAGACGTGGAAGGTGTGTGTAGGATATTTACAGAAGAAATATGTACAGCATGTGATGTGGTGTGTGGAAGGAAGAGAAGACGGAGGGGGGTGCAAGGAACAGCGTGGTGGACTGAAGAGGTGAAACAGGCTGTGGCACAAAAGAAGAAAGCATACAATGAATGGATGAGAAATAGGGGCTTGGAAGAAGTTGAGAGGCGGAAGAGAGAGTTATATGTAGAAAGAAAGAGGTGAAAAGATTAGTAAGAGAGAGTAAGAAGAGAGTGGATGAGGAATTTGGAAAGAATTTGAGTGTAAAGTGGAGGGACTGTAAGAAAATGCTCTGGAAAGAGGTGAAAAGAGTAAGACAGGGTGGAAGTGAAGTTAGCAGGGGAGTGAAAGATAAAAATGGTAGATTACTAGTGGAGAAGGGAGAAAAAGTGAGCAGATGGAGAGAACACTTTAAGGAATTGTTGAACATAGAGGATGGAAGTAATGCGAGTATAAGTGGCTGGGGAATGGCTGGGAGAAGGAGGGAGGTGAGAAGACAGGAAGAAATCAGTAGGATAGAAGTTGTGAAAGCAATGAAGAAAGTTAAATCGGAGAAAGCCCCAGGAATTGATGGAGTGTGTGGTGAAATGCTGAAGCATGGGGGAGAGATAGTAGTAGAATGGATGTGGAAGATGTGCAGATTGGCCTGGGAGGAAGGTAGAGTCCCAGAGGATTGGAAGTCAGGTATAATTATTCCCTTGTACAAAAGAAAAAGGGAAAAAGAAGTGTGTGGTAATCATAGGGGCATTTGTCTTCTTAGTATAATAGGAAAAGTGTCTGGTAGGATACTTATTGACAGAGTTAGAGAAATAACAGAGAAAATAATTGGAGAAGAACAGGGAGGCTTTAGGAAGGGAAGAGGTTGTGTAGATCAGATATTCATTCTTAGATATTTAGTGGAAACGTTTCTAGAGAATGGAAAGAAGTTGTATGCGGCTTTCATGGATTTGAAGAAAGCATATGACAGGGTGGATAGACAAGGATTGTGGAAAGTGTTAAGAATATATGGAGTAGATGGGAAGTTGTTGAATGCTGTGAAGAGTATGTACTATGGTGCGGAGGCTGCAGTGCGTGTGGATGGTGAACTAAGTGAATTTTTCTCTTTGAAAGTTAGGTTGAAACAGGGATGTGTCATGTCTCCATGGTTGTTCAATCTGTACATGGACGGGGTAATAAAAGAGGTACAAGGTAGGGTAGTGGATGTTGGAGTGGCCCTGGTGAGAGAGGATAGTGTTTGGAAACTCCCTGTACTGTTGTTTGCAGATGATAATTGTGTTGTTGAATGAAGACGAAGGGGAGCTGCAAGGCTTGGTGGATGAGTTTGGGAGAGTGTGTAAGAAACGGAATCTGAAGGTGAATGTAGGGAAGTGTAAAGTGATGGTCTTTGAGAGAGGTGAAGTCAGTGAATGTACAGCGGGGTTGGATGGTAAGGAATTGGAAAATGTGAGTACGTTTAAGTACTTGGGTAGTGTGATGAATAAGGATGGAGGTTTGGAGGGTGAAGTGCTTGAAAGGGTACAGCAGGGAAGAAAGGTTGCTGGTTCTTTGAAAGCAGCGATAAGAAACAGGGAAGTGAGCATGGAAGTGAAAAAGTTACATGACAGTATTGTGATACCAACTCTAACGTATGGAAGTGAAGTTTGGACGTTGTTGGAAGGACAGAAGTCAAGAGTGAGAGCAGTGGAAATGAGTTATTTAAGAGGAGCCCTTGGAGTCACATGGAGAGACAGGCTGACGAATGAGGATATAAAGGAGCGTTGTGGTGTGGATGTGGATGTGATAGGAAGCGTTATGAGGAACACACTGAGGTGGTTTGGCCATGTGGAGAGGATGGAGGGTGAAAGACTGACGAAGAGAGTGTATGTGAGTGAGGTGGAGGGGGTAAGAGGGAGGGGGAGGCCGAGGATGAGATGGAGGGATGGGGTGGAGAGGTATATGAGAGAGGGGGGTGTGAATTGGGAGCAGGGCAGTGAAATGGCGGGGGACAGGGCGACTTGGAAGCGATTTGTTTGTGGCCACCCCAAACGGGATTGAGGCGTCTGGCAATAGATAGATAGACAGACTATCTGGTAAAGACATACGAACAACTGTGACTACATAACTTGCGTTACTTACTTCTGGGTGATCAAACCTATACAGAAAATAAAAAATGCCACTCAGATTGGTGTGTGCTTCCACTAAACCAACAAGTGTGCGAGTATGTACACTTAGGTAATTACAGAAGAAATTCGACACGCATAAAATATTATCAATACTTTTCCGGGAATATTCAGGCGACTGGATACATGCATTTATATAGAAAGTCGGTGAAGTGGAACAGGCATCGTAATCTCGCTGATTTAGGAGGCTTCCCGTACCTCTTCCTTGCCAGCTTTTTTCAACAATGTGTCCTTACCCTCTGCGATATTTTTGTAGTGTTTTCCTTTGTCATAAACAAAATATAAATGAAAATGAATGATAAAACTAGAGTGTAATAGTCATGATGAACAGCTAAGACAGAGCTACAAGAAAGTGTGCTAAGCTTACGAGAATACGGGTACATATGTCCATCGAGTTACTTGCCGGCAATCAATGAACAGGTGTTACTGAATCACTGTGGCGAATTCAGTAATAATGTTATGATCATGTATGTGTACGTGTGTGTGGGCGTGAGGGTTGGGAAATGGCAGATTAACATACTGAGTCAAATGACGTGAAATATTCTTACATTCCACTCTGTAAAACCTTTTTATTGAAAATGTTAGTGACGGCCGTATGTAACCCAGCCGGAACTACACTCTGTCCAAAATGAAAGTGAAGTGAATAAGAGTCGCGTTATGGAATAGATAAGGTATTCTGAAAAGTTTATGAGAGAGAGAGAGAGAGAGAGAGAGAGAGAGACAGACAGACAGACAGACAGACAGACACAGAGAGAGAGAGAGAGAGAGAGAGAGAGTAGCTGCTACAAAGATGGACTGAAAATCATTATCATAATCATCATAACCATCATGTTGATCATTTTGCCACATGGGGATGGGTGAGGATAGGCTTATTTACAGCATGCCCGGGGAGGAGAAATAAATGGGAGTTCCTTATTTTGAACATCCCTCCCTTCCTGCCAAATGAACCCATTCCTATGATGACACATCTTTAGGTTATTGATGCTGCTATCAAGTAATTTGATTCACGTTGGGAAGGACTTTTTGAGACGGAGGGGCGAGGTATAGCCTTATGGAGTTTTGACTCCAGTAATATAGAAATTTTGGTCAACTTGCCACTTTGGGGGCAGCAGAATACCAGTAAGCTTCAAAGGGCCAGGATTTTTCCGTGAAAGTTTGGTGCCTATACGATACTTTGTCAATCTTATCTATTCAGTAAAATTAAGTGCCAGTCGGAAAACAAGGTTACCTTTTACTCAGAGTAAAAGATGAATTTTGGGCAAATGTGGAAGCATTCATGGGAAAGTTAGAGAGGAGCGAGAGAGTGTACTTGGCAGGAGATATGAGTGGAAAAGTAGGGAATGTGAAGGTGAAACGAGTAGCTGGTGAATGGGATGTGCCTGCAAAAGTGAATGGGAATGATTGTGTTGAGGTGGACATTTGTGTGGGGAGGGGACTGGTGATAGCCAACGCCCTCTTTAGGCACAAAATGATCCGCAGGAATACAAGGTGAGTGATGAGAAGGGTGGGTGGTAAGCTGAATGAACTGAAGGTAGTTATTAACTACGAATTCATGGAGGACAGAATGAGAAAAATCTGTGCTGAATGCGAGAGCATACAGAGGTTGGGGATGTGGACTCTCTGACCACCACATAGTAGTGGTGAAAGTCAAGGTACACATGCGGTTAATGAATGGAAGAAGAAAACGGCAGAAGGAAGGAGTCCATACAAAGAGGGTAGAAAGGTTGCAGGAGGATGAATAAAGGCTAAATATAAGAGAGAAGTGAAGGAGCGACTGGGTACATATAATTTGGAGCAGATGGGGTAAGGTGAAGGCACATGCAAGATATTCACAAAAGAAATCTGAGTACTTGGGTAATGTGATGAGAAAAGATGGGAGCTTGTAGGATGAAGTGTAAGGTATGGAAGGTTGCTGGTTCATTGGAAGCAGTGATAAGAAAGAGGGTAGTGAGTATACAAATTAAACAGTCGCCGCATGGCAGTATTGTGATCCCCACTCTAAGACATGGAAGCAAGACTTGGACGTTGTTGGAAGGACACACGTCAAGAGTCACAGCAATGGAAAATAGTTATTTGAAGATACCATACGGTGTCATGGCAGAGACAGACTGACAAATGAAGACGTGAAGGAGCGTTGTGGTGTGAGCGTGGATGAGACAGTGAACGTTAGATGAAACACAGTGAGGTGGTTTGGCCATGTGGAGAGGCTGAAGGGTGAGAGACTAACTAGGAAAGTATATTTGACTAAGGTGGAGAGGGATGGGGTTGGGGGAGATGGAGGATGAGATGGAGGCTGGAGTATAGTGGAGGGGGCGTAAGGTGGGAGGAGGGCAACGATATGGCAGGTTACAGGGCGACATGGAGGCGACTTGTTTGTGCCCACCCCTAACTGGATTAAGGCGTCCAGATATAGATAGACAGGTAAATATTCTTAAATTTACTGAAACAGTACAGCAAGGGGTCTGCGTATACGGTATACTTGTTCGTTTCTTGACTTATTTTACCAATCTAAGTTTTTCTCAGACTTAAACACATGGCTAGACCGTCAAGAAATCTGTAGTCTCAATGAGGTCAATTAAAAAAAAACGAAGGAGTGAGTAATATTCTTTACGGATGGAATCAAAGGCCAATCTGCGCTGAATCTATGAGAGAAGTATTCTATTGTATATTGCCATACCATTATACAAAAAGTATTTCATGGCTACAGCTGAAAAATAATAGACTCACATATTTATTTAAATTTACTCATTGTACAAATATTAAGATGAATATATTTATTTTATTCACTAACGTTTTGTGAAGAAAACATCCTGTTAAAGAGAAATGAAGGGAAAAGAAAATGGTCTTGAAGATCTATGAATCTGCATCAAGTTTTCCATGATGTTGTTTAGGTTTTATTTCTTCTTTCTCCCCACTCTTTTATTTTATATTTTTGTTGCTTTTCTCAGCGATGGCACAAGTAACCAAAAATGCCTAATTAAATTAATATTTATTTGGTTTGTTCACACATAACAAAAATTTAGATATATTAGTTGATGCATAAATTCCTAATTTTACTTTATGTAGCCATCGTAATGTTTTAGTTTCATATACGAAAAGCATTCAGTGAATTCCGTTTAAAGTTTCAGGGGTAAAATCTTAGTTTACTGTGCATCACAAAAAAATTCAGGGAAATCAGTTACGAAAATGCATTTGGTCACTAAGTTGCTCCAGTCGTATTTGTTGCATTATCGCCTTCATTGCAAGGCGTGTCCTCTTAACAGAAAATTACACCTAACAGAAGCACGATGTGTATATAAATGTATGTCCGCGGAGTGAAGTGGTTACTTACATAAGTATTATGAGCGCAGTGTTCTTGTTGCCCTACACCAGCAATAAACAATTTAAGCTTACACAACGAGCGCATTGCCTCCGCCGACGTCTATACCAGACAACCTAGATCACCACCAAAATTTAGTCAACTGTTCATTGAACCATGTCTCACGCATTCACAAAATTTAAGAGAAAGTAATCAGTAACTTTTTGAGATATCTTGTGGACAAACAAACAAAAAACACTCCTGAACAGGGACTCGAACTCAGATCACTACCCAGATTTAATAAACAGTTCCTTGGCCCGTAATCCACATCACACAATTACTTGGAAATCCATCAATAATATTTTTATATATATCTTATGGACAAACTAACAAACAAACTAGCAGGAGTGAATACATAACCTCCTCCAACTTTGTTGGCGACGATAATAGATGATTACCTAGAGAACAAGAAACCACATGGTTTGTTACTCATTGTAGACTCTCCAACAGATATCACTACTGTGAGTGGATGGTGAACGTACTCATATAGCACACGCTCAATAGAAAATATACCTGAGTAAACTAGTGCGTCAAAGCAATGCAAGTGTGTAAAGGCGAAGTGTGAGGTGCGGGGAGTGAGGATTGGGCGAGGGGAGAGAGAGAGGACGGGACTGGGGAGAGGGATAGAAGAAGGGGTGGCGGATTAGGGTTAAGGAAAGGAGAATGGGGGACCAGCAGTGTGGGGAGAATGGAAGCCGTAGGGATATAGGGTGAGGGAAGGGAAAGGGCAGGGGATTAGGTAGTATGGATAGAGAAGGTGTTGGGGAAGAAAAAAAAAAGGGGGGTGAGAGAGCAGGAGAGAGGTGGAGTAAAAAGAGGAAGAGGTGGTAGGAGGGAGGAGGAGGTGGAGGACTGGGACTGAGAGTTAGGTGACAAAGGAAGGGATAGACGATTGCGGTGTGGGGAGAGAGGATGGGGGTACCAGTGTGAACAGACAGGGAGGGGGTAGTGTAAGGGGAAAGAGGTAGGGGAATGAGGGTCATGGTGCTTAAATAGCCAGAGGCACAGGTGTTGGTATCAGTGCTGAGGGACAGGATGAAGGCTCATCTGGCTGTGTGTGTGCTGGTGCTGGCTTTATTCGCCACATCTACACTCGTCCGCTCTCAGGTAAACTCATAGCCTATCTGAAACACCTTTCCATACTCTCAGGTAAACTAATATTTTCTATACCTTTGCTTTCTATCAGAGTAACCCATATCTGAAACACCTTTGTTTAATATCAAAATAACTCAAAGGTGAAACACCTTTGTTTATCCCTAGGGAAACTCATACCTGAAACACCTTTGTTTACTCTCAAAGTAACTCATATCTGAAACACATTTGTTTACCCTCAGGGTAACTCATATCTAAAACACCTTTACCTATTTCCAGGTAAACTCTGTCTTCTACGCCTTTGCCTGCTCTCATGTATTTCATCTCAGATAAACTTGTAACATAGCCTATTTATCTATGAATAGGAAATATCATATCTTTAATAATATTCTTAACCGTAATTGAATTCATAAAAATATATATTTTTTAATATCAGGTAAATTCATAATAAATTTCTTTATTCTTAGTCTTCTTTATCTTCATCCGAGAATTTGCTTAAGATCTTTTATGATAACGGCCTCAGAAGCAAGCTCGGGAAACGAGATTAATAAGGTCACTACCTCACCAAACCAAATATATTCATAGCACTATGGTGGCTATATCCAAAATCATCCATTTAAATTACTGTAGAAATATTTAATTTGTAAGGTTTTGCAAAAAACTGTTCCGAGCAAGATTACATGTATTTAAAACATTCCCTCCTTAGTGTTCTGCAAATAAACACCATTATTTACGAAAATATTACCCACTTCATAAAATTAATGTGTTACTAATGACTTAAAGCCAAAATTCCACAGATGTTTATCTATTGCTGGGCTTTTGACCTTCTTATGGTTGCGTCTTTTATCGCAATGTTCTCCTGCCAACACCACACGACTTAACTCAGCTAGGAACGAGCCATAGAGACCTGAGTGTTAATGCTGTCACCAAGAAACCTCTCGCGGCTGGTAAAACTTCGTCATTCTACTTTAGTTCAAATAACGTGAGCCTTCATTATTCAGTCGAGAGTGAGTCACAGAAGCCTGGGTGTTAAGAATAGTGTTGTGTATCAACAACAGTAAAAAATGCGTGAAAATACTCGCTTAGAGTTTCCCTTAGCATGATTTCCTGTTGTACTGCATATCAGCGTAAATTAGCCTAATATTTCACTTCTTCTGCATCGGCCTTCCCTCTGTTGGCTTATGTTCCCAAGTTGAAAGAGGCTTGGTTTGTTTCTCAGTCCATGAGTGATTCCCTTTGATATGATGCGTCAGGGAGGAGAGTAACGCTCATGCCCTATGTGTGAAATAGGCACAGTGGAATGGTAGGCTAACTCTTGTCCCTGATTGAGTTTATTGTTCGTTCACTTGATTTGGCAGAGATTTTCCTCCCGTTTCATATTGTTTCCCACAACTCAGTGGCTAATTAGCCAATACTATATTTCTACACCGTTTTCACAAGACTTCATTGCGAGTTCAGCATTCAATATAGAGAGGAAACAATTTTAGGCCAATTCATGTGAAGAGAGTACAGCACCGTGAAAATACATATTTTTATATCCTTTTCGTCCTCCGAGGGATCCCTTCCCATTTTTTAAATTCATAGTATTACTTGTTCTGTGCAGTATTTAGAAAAGACTAGTATTTTTTAGTGTGGTGTCTAACAAGTAGTACAATGTGTCACAACTTCCCGATATTGCTCCATAGATAATTTGGCCATTATCTGTGCTTTATCTTTCATTACAGACCTCTGTATGAGCAAACAGTTTGTATGGTCATTGCAACAGTGATTATATGATATTACATTAACCCTGCAGATGACTGATTTTTATGTTAAAATTCTTATCAAAATCTGATATACATGTCATTACTGCAACAAATTAATTCCATTTTACTGCTTTGGCTTTGTAAAGAATGGCCCATTTGTTGGCCATCATTGGTGAGCGTCACATTAATTTCTAAATAATAATCTATATAGGCTTGACACTTGTTTTTAATCATTTATAATGGTACCGCTATATGTCATTAAATTGAACAAGACTTGGATGCTATTTGCAATGTTCATTTATCGTATCCGTAACACTGTTAGGTTCTTGTGGCTTATTCTGAGTTGAAGATAATTACCTGGCGTTGGCTATTATGAAAAAATAATTAGTCAGGCAAGAATAGGGATAATGCCAGAAGTATTAAAACTCTCAGGTTCGTATTCTCAGACTAAGTCAAATAAAATCGTCTAACATAAGCTGGAATAGAATACAAGATTTTTTTTTGTTTTCAACTATGTGAGGCCAAATTTGTCGATCGAAATTCTGGTTAAACTTTAGTAATGTTCAGTGTAGCATTTATTCTGTCTGTTCGCAGAGTCTTCCTTCTTTACGAAATATACCCGATATATATATATATATATATATATATATATATATATATATATATATATAGATAGATAGATAGATAGATATATAGATAGATAGATAGATAGATAGATAGATATAGATTTAGATATAGATAGATAGAATAGATAGATAAATAGATGTATAGATAGATTGCACTTGACATCTCAAAGGCTTTCGATCGAGTCTGGCATAAATCTTTAATTTCCAAACTGCCCTCCTACGGTTTCTATCCTTCTATCTGTACCTTCATCGCTAGCTTCCTTTCTGGTCGTTCTATAGCTGCTGTCGTAGACGGCCATCGTTCTTCTCCTAGATCTATCAACAGTGGTGTTCCTCAGGGCTCTGTCCTATCACCAACTCTCTTCCTTTTATTCATCAATGATCTTCTAAGCTGTACATCTAACCCTATCCACTCATACGCTGATGACTCCACCCTTCACCTTTCCATTCGGTTCCCGCAACGCCCATCTCAACAGTTACTTCAAGAAACAAGGGATGAGGCTATGGCACACCTAATGTCTGACTTGGCTCATATCTCTGACTGGGGTAAAAATAATATGGTTGTCTTTAATGCTTCTAAGACTCAGTTCTTACACCTATCAACCCGACAAAATCTTCCACAGGTATACCCACTAATGTTTAATAATATTCAGATTAATCCTGCATCATCCTTGAACATGCTTGGGGTTTCATTTACTCGGGACTTATCTTGGAAAGATCATATTACATCTCTTGTAAAATCTGCTTCCAAGAGATTGGGTGTGCTAAGCCGACTCCGCTCTTTCTTTACCCCTGCACAATTGTTGACTCTATACAGGGGTTTTATCCGCCCCTGTGTGGAGTACAACTCTCATGTGTGGGGAGGCTCCCCACATACAGCTCTTCTCAATAGGGTGGAGTCAAAGGCTTTTCGTCTCATCAACTCTCCTCCTCTTACTGACTCCCTTCAACCTCTGTCTCTTCGCCGCACTGTTGCATCTTTATCTCTTTTCTATCGCTACTTTAAAGGTCACTGCTCCTCTGAACTGTCTGCTTGCATTCCTCCACCTCTACGACGGGCGCGTAGCACCCGTCTGGCAGCAAACTCTCATCCCTTTTCTGTCCAACTCTCTAATGCAAGAGTTAACCGTTACTCCCAGTCTTTCATTCATGCAACAGGTCAGCTCTGGAACTGTCTCCCACTGTCTGTATTTCCTCCTGCCTATGATCTCCAGTCTTTCAAACGCAGTGTGTCCAGGCATCTCAAAATGATCGGATCTTGAATTTGGCTCTCTATTGTATTTTGTTTTTCTCTTGGAGGGAACTGTTACTGCGGGCTCATGGCCTTTGGTTCCTTCTTCCTCGCATAAAAATATATATATATATATATATATATATATATATATATATATATATATAATCATCAGCCATAACTAGTCCACTGTTGAACAAAGGCCTCCCCCAACTTTTTCCACGAATTCCTTGACTGAGCCAATCTTTGCCACGTTTTCCCTGCAAATTTCTCTATCTCACCTCTCCATCCCCTGTCTGGCCTTTTTCGGCTACGTTTACATTCTCTTGGTGTCCAGTCCGTCAGCCTCTTACTCCATCGGTTATCCCTTATTCTTGCTATATGGCCTGCCCACCTCCATTTCAGTTCTATTATAACTTCTATAATATCTTTGGCTTTAGTCTGCTCTCTCACCCAAGTTGATCTTTTCATGTCTCTTAAAGATATTCCCAACATTGACCTTTCCATTTCTCTCTGGGAACGGATTAATTTTTTTCCATTCATTTTGTCAATTTCCAGGTCTCACAACCATGCGTCATACCTGGAATTATACATTCGTTATATACTTTTCGTTTCATACAAACTGGCAAGCTATTTTTCATAATGTCTCTATGTTTACCGAAAGCTTTCCATCCATATTGTAATGCGTCTTTTTATTTCGCTACCATGATCTTTCGTTATTTTTAGTATTTGTCCCAAGTAGTTGTACTCCTTAACTTGTTCAAGAATTTCATCGCTTATTCTGATAACGCTCTTTGGTGTTTGTGGATTAAACATTAGTTTTACTTCCGTTCATCTTCAGTCCTACTTTCAGGGTTTCTCTGTTCAGGTCATTTAACATTTCTTGCAGTGCCTCCGCTGTTTCTGAGATTAGGACAATGTCATCTGCAAATCTTAAATGGTTTAGTTTTTCTCCATCAATATTCACTCCTTTGTTTTCCCAGTTTAGCTTTCTGAAAATACTTTCTAGGCATGCTGTAAATAATTTTGGTGAAATTGTATCTCCCTGACGCACGCCCTTCTTAATTTTAATGTTTTCTGAGTCCTTATGTAATTTAACTGTAGCAGTTCCCTATTTATATATTTTTTTCGAGCAGGTTTACAATGTTCTCATTCACTCCTTGTTCTCGCAATGAATTTATAATTGCTATGTACTCCACTGAGTCGAAAGACTTTTCGTAATCAACAAAACCTAGGCAAAGTGGTTTATTATATTCTATAGTTTTCTAAATTAGCTGCTTCATTGTATGTAGATGATCAGTGGTCGAATACCCGCTTCGGAATCCTGCCTGTTCACGAGGTTGGTTTTCCTCCAAAACTGTTGTTATTCTGTTCGTACGGACTTTAGTGAAGTTTGTAAATGACTGATAGCAAGCTAATGGGTCGATAGTTACTAAGGTCTTTTGAGTCACCTTTTTTGTGGAGCAAATAACTATTGCATTACACCATATTTTGGAAATTTTCTTCGGTTTCATACAGTGGATATATAAGTGAGCAAGCCTATTTTGTACTTCTACTCCGACATCCAACAGTAAATCTGTTACTATTCCATCTTCTCCCGGAGCCTTCCCTCTTCTCATATTTTAAAGACAAATATTTACTTCGTCTGGTGTTACCTCAGGTATTTCACTTGCGTCAGTTGAAAAGTTAGCTATTGGTACTACTGCCCTTGATGCATACAGTTCTTTGTAAAATTCTTCATCTCTCTTCACCATCTTATCTCTGCATTAATGATTTCACCCTTTATTTCTTTCAGTGATGTCATTTCTTGCTTTCATAGTGCCATTGTACTTCGGACCTGTTTCAGACTTTTTCCATTATTGATGGTTTCTTTGATCTGATCCATGTTTCTTTCTTTTTTCTTCTCTTTGTCTTTTGTTGATAAGCTTATTTAATTCTGCTCGTTCTATTTCGTCTTTCTTTGTCTTTACTTTCATTTCCTTTCGTTTTTTCATAAGCTCGAGTGTCTCTTCTAAATACTTCTTGGTTTTGGTTGTATTAGGTTTTCTTACTACCTCTGCTGATTCTCTTAGCGCTTTTGTTAGTCTGTCATTCAGCTCATCAATGTCACATTCAGCATTACTTAGAGACTGAAATCTGTTCCATATTTCCAACTGAGAGGCTGCTTTGTTTTCATTTACTCTTACTGGGCATATCTTTTTATCTTTAATCATCTTCTTTCATTATTTTCTGAAATTGAATCTGGCTGTGCAGCCCACGATTCTATGATCACTACCTATATTTACTTTGTTGATAACTGACATTTGTGATCGTGTTATTCTTATCTACTATAATGAAGTCGATTTCATTCTTTGTTTCTCCATTTCGGCTTCTCCAGGACCACTTTCTTCCTGTTCTTTTGTGGAAGAATGTGTTCATTATTCTCATGATAAACATTTCAGCAAAATTTACCGGCTGTGCTTCTCCAGGACCACTTTCTTCCTGTTCTTTTGTGGAAGAATGTGTTCATTATTCTCATGATAAACATTTCAGCAAAATTTACCAACATTTCTCTTTCATTCCTTTCTCCCTCTCCAAATTTTCCCATACATGCTTCTCCAATTTTCGACTTCCCAACTGTTGCATTGAAGTCTCCCATGAGTATAGTATATGTTGTCTTTTCTTCTTCCATAATCTGGGAGATGACATCATAGAATGTTTCTATTTCTTCATCTGGGCTTTGAGAAGTTGGTGCATATACTTGTATGACTTTCATGGTATATTTTTTGCATAGTCTAATGACAACAAATGCTGCTCTGTCAGATACATTGCTGGATTTAACAATCTTGTCTACAAGATTTCTGTTAATTAGAAGTCCTACACCACTAACTCTTTCATTTTCCTTTCCTCTGTAGTAAAATACAGTAGGTGTTTGCTGTCTTCGAGCTGAATTATTTTCTCTTCTTTTCTGCGGATCTCACTCAAACCTACAATATCCCAACTAATGTTTTCCAGTTCAGTCATCACGTTATCAAGTTTGTAATCTTCTGCGAGGCTTCTTACATTGTATGCATAGATCTTCATCGATTTCAGTTTCTTTAACATCCAAGAGTCTAATTTTTCAACACAGTGCCTACTTACTTTCGGTGGCACACTGCCCATAAGCACAGGAGGCAGTGCGGTTGGACCTTTAGTAGGCGATGATCCAACAGGAAGGCCCGTCAAATCATTTGCAATAGAACTCATGTTTGGTGGGGAGGATTGTGGCAAATAATCTCACCTCCCTGCCACATAGTTTCTGGTGAGATGTAATTTTTTTTCCACTTTATTCGTTATATTTGGTGGAGCCCTATATATCTATAGGGGGTCCCATGGTCTGTGCCGTCTAAGACGGTACCTCGTATATCTACAAGGCCTTTCCCTATCCGCCACCCGGGGACACGCCAGGTAGCAGTGGGATCCTGCCCCTGGATATATATATATATATATATATATATATATATATATGTGTGTGTGTGTGTGTGTGTGTGTGTGTGTGTGTGTGTGTGTGTGTGTGTATGTATGTATTTGTACATTCTACATCCAAAAATATTTTCCCTGTGGAGGATATAATTGTAATACATACAAATATGCAAACAGTGGCGTCCTACATGACAATGTTTCAGTATGCATACCGATAGGACACATGTGTGCTACATATTGTTTATTTATTTAGTCACGTGTATCTATCAAATAATGATTGTGGTCACCGAAATTTTTAGATTTCTTTACAATCTTACATGAAACTAAATGCATAACCCCTGTTTTTTTTTTTTTGTTTTTTTTTTTTATGCGAGGAAGAAGGAACCAAAGGCCATGAGCCCGCAGTAACAGTTCCCTCCAAGAGAAAAACAAAATACAATATAGAGCCAAATTCAAGATCCGATCATTTTGAGATGCCTGGACACACTGCGTTTGAAAGATTGGAGATCATAGGCAGCAGGAAATACAGACAGAGGGAGACAATTCCAGAGTTGACCTGTTGCATAAATGAAAGACTGGGAGTAACGGTTAATTCTTGCATTAGAGAGTTGGACAGAAAAAGGATGAGAGTCTGCTGCCAGACGGGTGCTACGCGCCCGTCGTAGAGGTGGAGGAATGCAAGCAGACAGTTCAGAGGAACAGTGACCATTAAAGTAGCGATAGAAAAGAGATAAAGATGCAACAGTGCGGCGAAGAGACAGAGGTTGAAGGGAGTCAGTAAGAGGAGGAGAGTTAATGAGACGAAAAGCCTTTGTTTGCTGTATCTTCAGTTTAACAGTATTTACTATAGTGACAACTAGAAGAACTATTCCTCATGCTACTGTTGGATAGCCATTATATATATATATATATATATATATATATATATATATATATATATATATATATACAGAGAGAGAGAGAGAGAGATAAATATAGATACATACATACATACATACATACGAACATAGAGAATCATCTGCCATTGAGAGTCTACTTTTAACCAAAGGCCTCGCCCAGCCTTCACCACGAATTCCTTGTCTGAGCCAGAGTCTGCCAGGATTTGCCTGCAAACTTCTTTATGCCATCTCTCTACCTCCTGTCTGACCTTTTTCTGCTTCGCTTGCAGTCTCATGGAGTCTAGCTAGTCACCCACTTCCACCATCTGTTGTCTCTCCTACATGATCTGCCCACCTCCAATTCTGTTCTTTTATATCTTCTTAAATGTCTACTCTGCTCTCACACCCAAGTTGATTTCTTCCTGTCTCTCAAACGCATTCCCAACACTGACTTTTCCATTGCTCTTTAAAAACAGATGAAATTGTTTTCCATTGATTTTGTCATATTCCAGGTCTTCCAGCTGAACGTCATGTCTGGGATTATACATTCGTTATATGCTTTTTGTTTTGTACATACTGGCTAGCTAATTTACATAATATCTCTGTGTTTACCGAAACCTTTCCATTCAGTTATAATACATCTTTATATATATATATATTTTTTTTTTGGTCTTTCGTTAGTTTTCTGTATTTGTTCCAAGTCATTATACTCCTCTACTTCTTAAAGAATTTATTCGATTATTTTGATGACGCTCTTTGGTGTACTTTATTTAAATATTGCAATAATTTTACTCCGGTTCATCTTTAGGCCAACTTTGCAGGGTTCTCTACTTTAGTTATTTAACATTTCTTGCAATGTATCTGCAGCTTCAGAGATTAAGATAATGTCATCGGCAAACCTCAAAGGGTTTACATTTTCTCCACCTACGAGTATGTTTACTCCCTTGTTCTCCCATTCTAGCTTTATGAAAATGTTTTCAAGGCATGCTGTAAATAATTTTGGTAAAACTGAATCTCCCTGACGTGCGCCTTTCTCATTCTTAATTTCGTTTTGAGTCTATATGTAACATAAGTGTAGCAGTTTTCGGGCAGTTTTACAATATTCTCTTTTACTTCTTGTTCATGCAATGACTGTATAGCTGCCGCGTGTTCCACTGAGTTGAAATCCTTTTTGTAATCGATAGAACATAAGCACAGTGTTTTGTGATACTGTATTCTGTAATTTTGTCATTTAGGTGATTCACTGTGTGTAGATGGTCAGTAGTCGAATACCCGCTGCAGAATCCTGTCTGCTCACGAGGTTGATTTTCTTAAAAATTTTTTGCTCATATCGTCGTAAGGGCTTTGGTGAAGAGTTTGTAAATTATGACATAAGCTGATAGGACGATAGTTACTAAGATCCTTTGGATCGCCTTTCTTGTAAAGCATAATAACCACTGCATCACACTTTGTTTAGGGAATGTTCTGCTTTATACAGTGCATAAATGGGTGGATGAGTCGGTTTTGAACTTACACTCATCCATTCGACAGTAAACCTGCAACTCTTCCGTTTTCTCCTTGGACCTTTCCTTTTTCCATTGTTTACGAAAAGACTTCAATATGGTATTACCTCTGGTATTTCAGTTGAGTCAGCAGAAATGTTAGCTGTTGCTATTGTACGATTGTCTTGATGCATACAGTTTTTTGTAAAACTTTTCAACTTTTCTTCATATTTACTCTGCACGTGATGATTTCACCATTTTTGTCTTTCAGTGATCTAATTTGTTGCTTTCCTACTGCCATTTTGATTGGAACTTGTTGAAGACTTTTTCCTTTTTTGATGGCTTCTTTGATCTGATCCATGTTTTTTACGTTTTCTTCTCCTTCTCTTGTTCATAAACTTCATTACTTCTGCTCTTTCTTTTTCATCTTTCTTCATTTTTACTTTCATCTCTCTCTTCTTTTCATGAGTTCGAGGGTCGTTTATTGAAACTTGCTGGCTTTGGTAATATAAGCTTGCCCAACCACCTCTGCCGATTCCCTTAATACTCTTGTTAGTCTATCATTCAACTCATCAGTGTCACACTCGCTATAACTTTGAGCTTGAAATGTGTTTTTTATTTCTAACTAAATGGCAGCTTTGTTTTCTTGTAGGTTTATTAGGCATACCTTTTTTTTTTAATCAGCTTCTTTCCTTTACGTCAGAAATCGATTCTAGCTGTGCATCGTTCTTCTGTCACTTACTATATTTACCTTGTTGGTAACTATAACATTAGTGACCGTGTTGTTATTTGTCATGATAAAGAGAATTTCATTCTTTGCTCCTCAGGTCCATTTCCCCCCCTGTTCATTTGAGGTAGAATGTGTTCGTTATTCTCACGTTGTACGTTTCAGTTAAATTTTCCACCATTTCACCTCGTTCATTCCTTTCTTCTACTCCAGATTGTTCTATACATGTTTCTTCATTTTTTACTTTATCAACTTTTGCAATGAATTATCCTAAGACTGTAGCATATCTGGTCTTTTCTTCTTTCATAATCTGAGATATCTTGATAGAATGTTTGTATTTCTTATCTGAGTTATGAGAAATGGGTGCATATACTTGTATTACTTTTACGATTCGCTGTGTGCATAGTTAATTTTCAATCCATGCTACTCTGTTGGACACACTGCTGAATTTAACAATGTTCTCTGCCAGGTTTGTGTTAATTAGAAATCGTACACCACTAACTCTTTCATGCTACCTTCCACTGTAATAAAATATATGGTTGCTGTATTGGGGTTGAATTAAATCTTCTTCTTTTCTGTGGATCTTGCTCGGCCAAAATTACCGGGGTATCTCAATTAACCCGCCCCGTCCAGACCACTTTCTCACCAATGGTACCCCCCAATCCCGACCATTTTTGGACCCTAATTTTTTTTGCTAAAACTTTCGCTTTTGGTCAGAAACAATGGTCAGTTACAAAGAAATTGTTCCCCGGGGTCCATAATTGCCCTAAACAAGTATGCCTTGGTCACACCTGGCACCGTGTTCTCTGTAGGTGGCCTGAGCCTCTAACGTTTTCTATGGTATTATAAGTCTGGGAAACCAATGAAAGTAAGTAGATATGTATTTATTACAAACATAAAAACATGTGATAAAAGAGTAAATTGGATTTTATACAAAAATAGAGCTGAAATAAGCATTGTACCATCGTGCGAAATGAGCAAAATCGGGCAGACTGGTCACGATGAATCGCTAACATTCGAAAATCATGATACATATCATTTTTTTTACTTACATAATACTTCTACAATAACATTATACCATTTTACATTTTATTGAACTGTTTTTACGTATTCACAGGCCTTTCGATAACATTTAGCGTATTGTTAGCGCTTATTTACGTAGTGAGTGAACTCACTGTGACTGTTATTTCAACTCATATTGTGTTTTTTCTACCTACATAATACTTTCCTAATAACATTATACACTTTTCAACTTTATAGAACTGTTTTGAGATAATTTCAGGCCTTACGTAAATATTTAGCGTAATAATAGCGCATAATAACACACACGGTAAAGTCGCTATGACTACTATTTCAACTTACAACCTATTTTTGTACTTATATAATAATTCTCCACTAACATTGCACATGTTTACACTTGATATAATTGATATCACATAATTTCAGACCTTACGATTCAACTGAGCGTCATATTAGCGTGTACTTACACAGTGAGTGTTATCGCGATATCATTTGTTTCATCTTACACTAGTATTCGACTTATAAATTACCTTACTACTAACATTACAACAAATTCCACTTTATATAATTCCTATCACATACTGACTGACCAGAATGTTCTACTGAGCATAATATTTTCGCAGATTTACACAGTGGGTGTACTCGTGACATCAATTATTACAACTTACACTATTTTTCAACTTATACGTTTTATTCATGCTAACATTACACCCGTTTCTACTTTATATTCTTGCTATCACATATTTGCTGACCAGAGTGTTATGCTGAGCATCATATTTTGGCAGATTTATACAGTGGGTGTAGTTTTCATATCACTTCGTTCAACTTACACTATTTCTCAACTTATACATTACTTTCCTGCAAACATTACACCCGTTTCAAGTTTATATAAGACTTAGCACATACTGACTGGCCTTACCATTATACTGAGCGTCATATCGCCATCCCACACAGTTTCAGTAGTGTAGGAAGTTATGGTACTCTCTGAAACATGGCTGAAGGCACAACGCAACATTGGTGGTGGTGGGGGAGGTGGAGAGCGGCGCCTTTCATCACTCGCACTTCTCTTCCCTCTCCCTTTTCCTTTACCCTTTCCCTTCCCTTTCCTTCCTTTCCCCACATCCTGGGGCTGTGTGGAGGAAGTTTGGGAATATTGTATGGCGAAAGACGTGCTGGGGAGCGGCTCCACCTCCTCTCCCCTAGACCTACGTGCACCACGTGCTCGTGCTGCCTCCCTCACACCACTTTCCCTTTCACCCCGCACTCCCACCACACCACTTTCGCCTTCCCCAGACAAAACATTAGGCCATACTTTATTTGCCTTCTCGCCCCACCTTCTGATCCACGAGGTGAGATTTTTTCCTTCCCCAACCACGAGGCAACATCACGTCCTAAGCTGCCGTCATCGTCATCTTCCTCATCCTCGTCCTCATCAGAATCTCTCTCTAGGGGATGGAGAGAGGTCCATGCAGGTGTTTTGGGTGCAGGCTGGCCTTCCCTTGCCTTAGGATACGTGACATACCGCTTTTTCCGGGGCCAAGGGACCTCCTCATCACTGCTTGTTATTTCCTCCTCAGGCTGCGCATAATCTCGATCCACCACATCATCATCAAGTGGAGAATCACTATCTCCAGTGAAGGCATCCAGGGCGGATTGTATTTCGTCGTCTGAGAGACCTTTACGCGCCATGTCTGAACTGGGTCACTACTAACAGGCGAGTGACCGAGACAAGGGCAAGCGCAGGTCACGCGGGGTCTGGGACACTGCCCGCCTGGCGGCAGGTAGGGGAGGCTTGGGTACGTGGGCGAATCGAAAATCTCGCGCGAATTTTGAAAATTGTGGAAATTATGAACCTTGCAATTGCAGGACGTTGAAGTATGTCAACGGGATTGGAAGTGACATAATGTGAGGACGTGGAAGTACGTCGATGGGACGCCGCGGGTTAATGTTTTCCATTCCGGTCATTGAGGTATCAAGTTTGTAATCATCTGCATGGCGTCTTACATTGTACGTGTAGATTTTCGTTTAGTTCAGTTTGTTTAACCCGCCCCGTCCCGGCCACTTTTCGACCACTGGTACCCCCCAATCCCGGGCAATTTTCGACCTTTTTTTTTTTTGCTAAAACTTTCGCTTTTGGTGAGAAACATCGAAAATTCATAGAGAAATCGCTCACCTGAGGTTTAAAATACTCATTACAGGTAGGAGAGCCTCCTTACCTTACTGGGTTTTCTATCAGGCTGGCACCAAAGAAAACGAGTTCTATGGGAGGATAACTATTTCACACCACTCATAAACGGTATTTATTTATTTACTGTTACGAATTTATATGTAGTACAAGAGTATATTGGTTTTCAAGCTGTAATATAGGCATTATAAGCATTGTTTCACTCACTAATACCTGACCTTTTTTTGCCAAATTACCTGATCATCATTTCTAACTGTTTCTTCCTCTAATGCTATGTAAAGTTTGTCCTCCACATTGTCATTGATTGGGGAATCACTCTGGCCCTGAATTTCGTACCGTGGCATGACATGGCTATACTGGCCAGGTCACTGATAACAGGTGAATTGCTGAGAAAAGGGCATGCAGGGGGGGGAGGAGGTCATGCTGGGTAAGGCATTGTCTCTGCCTGGCATCTTGTTGAGGAAGGTGTCCCGTGTATACGTACCAAAAATGACTAGCGAAAATTGAAAATTGTGGAAATTATGAACCTTGCAATTGCAGGACGTTGAAGTACGTCCTCGGGATTAGCTGTGACAAAACGTGAGGACGTGGAAGTACGTCCTCGGGACGGCGCGGGTTAATGTCATGGCCTCAGATTTACGGAGACAGTATCTATTCACTTTCAGTGGCTAACTGCCCACAAGAGCAGGAGGCCTTTAGTAGACGTTCATCCAACAGGTGTGCCCATAAAATCATTACCATAGAATTCATCTTTGGCAGGCAGGATGAAACAAATAATCTCACCTCCCTGCCGTAGAGTTTCTGGTATGATATAATTTTCATGCCATTTATTCAGTATATTTGGTGAAGCAATATATATTTGTAATGGGTCTCATGGTAAGTCTGTTCTAAGATGGTACCTCATAATATCAATGAGTTGTTCCCCTACCCAGCACGCGACGACGCTCATGGTAGCAATAAGATCCTGCCCATAGATATATCTGTATATTATATATATATATATATATATATATATATATATATATATATTTATTGTTACGGAACAGAGAAAGATAATGTACACTTTAAGTGAGAATACTAAAAATCACTACTGTCCCGTAAAGTTCCAGGTTCAAAACAAAAGAGTTAGGTAAAATTACAAGTCAAAGTTTAATGCTCAAACTAACAACAAAACATTCAGGACTCATAAGGATAATGTAATGGCAAAAAACAGGTTAAATATATAGTTAACTGCAATAGCCTCTATTAACACGAAATTAGCATGAGTAAATTTATCTAAGTCAGCCCTGATCAAAATGAAAATACCAGATAATACTCAGTTAATGCAAGATATATTATTACAGATACAAAATATTATCAAAAATGACTGATAAAAACACATGAATCACAAAAACCTTTCTAGGCCTAAGAATTAACACCTTATGCTACACAATACAAAAAAAAATGCAATAACAGTTATACTCAAATTACACAGCTGCTAGATGGTTGGAGACTTCCTGAGCACTCACAATAATAACAACTGTACGGGGGAGGACAGAGATGTGAACAAAATGAAGAGTAGATCTAAGTGGCAATTAATGCAGAGACTGAGCTCATTATATAGCGGCCGGCAGAGCTTGACACAACTTGTAAGAAGGACGCACAAATGAAGCCATGGGGACAAAGAGTTGACAATCCTGCTCTGAACAACAGAAAGAACGACTTACTCTACTATAAGGGAGGAGGGGGGGAGTGAGGTAGAACACGCTCGCGATCAAACATGCAGCATACTGTACGTTAGAATTACACAAAGGATGATGAAATCATAGGCTATGTAACACCTCCCCACAAAGAAAAAGAAATTTACAAAGGAAATTTCTTATTACTCTAAAACAATCGGTCTAAAGTCTAGATAAGCAATCTGCAATAACATTTTCTTTCCCCTTGACATGTTGTATGTCTAATGAATACTCCTGAAGAAGTAGACTCCATCTTGTCAATCTCTGATTTTTATCTTTAAACTTACTAAGGAATTTCAGTGGGTTATGATCGGTATAAATGACTATGGGGTCAAAACCAGAACACAAATAAAATGAAAAATGCTGTAAACCCAAAATCAAGGCCAAAAGCTCTTTCTCAATAGTTGAGTAGTTCTTTTGAGGTGGAGTGAACTTCTTACTGTAATAAGATACAGGATGTTCAATACCCTGATCATCCTCTTGCACCAAAACAGCCCCAGCTCCTGTTTCACTTGCGTCAACAGCCATCTTAAAAGGCTTAGCAAAATTTGGAGTAGCGAGCAGTGGCTGACTTAATAGGATAGCTTTAAGTGTGTTGAAAGAGGATTCACAGTTATCGGTCCAGACAAATTTAACTCCCTTTTTCAGTAGGTCTGTAAGTGGTGATATAAGAATTGAAAAGTTAAGAACAAATCTCCTGTAATAACCTACCATTCCCAAAAATCTTTGTAGCTCTTTCCTACTTTTAGGTCTGGGAAGATCACTTATAAGCTGAACCTTAGCTCCTGGTGGTGCAACATGTCCATCACCAATTACATACCTAAGGTACTGAACTTTAGCTTGACCAAACTCACACTTTGATAAATTAGCTACAAGATTAGCCTGAACCAAACGCTCAAGAAATTTACTGACATGGCATAGGTGATCTTTCCAGTTATCACTGAAGATTAATACATCATCAATATAAACAACACACCCTGCCAAACCCTCTGTTACAACATTCATGAGCTTCTGAAATGTGGCTGATGCATTCTTCATACCATATGGCATTACAGAACATGCAAAAGTCTTTCCTAGTGTTACAAAACATGAGATCTCCCTAGCACTTTCAGTCATAGGTACTTGCCAGTATCCCTTTAACAAATCAAACTTACTTATTTACCTAGCCTTTCCGATCTTGTCTATGCAATCTTCCACACGAGGGAGAGGGTAAGTGTCTGTTTTGGTTATCTGATTAACACGTCTGTAGTCGATGCAAAGCCGCTGTGACCCACCTGGCTTAGGGACTAGAGTGACAGGAGAACTCCACTCGCTCTGGCAGGGCTCAATCATCTTGTGGTCCAACAGGTAGCCAAGCTCCTTCTGGATGAGAGGAACTTTCACTGGGTTCACACGGTAAGGAGGCAATTTAATTGGCTTTGCGTCTCCAACATTGACATCATGCATCAACACAGTGGTTCTTCCTGGAGTGGCACGGAACACTTGCGGGTACTCCTGCAGTAATGCCGAAAACTCCTGCCTTCCCTCGGGAGGTAGATGAGAAAGCTTACTCTGGAGATCATTCATGATATCAGGATTCTTCCCCAAACTATCACTCAGGCTCATGCTGCATGGGAGAACTTCACTTGCAGACTCGGGTGGAACAGCTACAGTGCAGACTGGGTTATTTTCGTCCCGCCTGTGATATAACTTTAGCATGTTGATGTGACAAAGTTGCTTGTTCTTTCTACGATCCGCTGTGGCGATGACATAGTTGACATCACTGAGTTTCTTCTCCACGAAATAAGGACCACTAAACTTGGCTTGAAGAGGTTGCCCATGCACTGGTAGCAGAATCAAAACCTGATCTCCTGGCTGAAAGTGGCGTAACCTGGACTTCTTATCATACCAAGTCTTCATCTTCTCCTGACCAGCTCCTAAATTCTCTCTTGCCAGCTGTAAAGCAGTGGACAGCCGTTCTTTGAACTTCATCACATACTCCAGCAGGTTGACGTCATCTTCCTCCGACAGCCAGCATTCCTTGAGTAGCTTAAGGGGTCCTCTTACTTCATGGCCAAACAGTAGTTCAAAGCGTGAGAAGCCCAGTGATTCATTTGGAGATTCTCTTGTGGCAAATACAACGAATGGAAGACCTTTATCCCAGTCTTTCTGATGTTCCAAATAGTATTTCTTGAGCATCGATTTGAGTGTTTGATGATATCTCTCCAACGCTCCTTGAGTCTGGGGATGGTAAGCTGAAGATGTGATCTGGGTGATGCCCAACTCTTTCAGAGACTGCTTGAAAACATTTGACATGAAATTACTTCCCCGGTCTGACTGTACCTCCTTGGGCAGACCAAACTTTGTGAAGAACCCTAGCATTTCCTTAACCACGTTCTTTGCTGAGATATTTCTAAGTGGAATGGCTTCAGGATAACGAGTAGCCATATCAATCAGGGTCAACACACAAGAAAATCCTGAAGAAGTCTTAGGAAGAGGGCCCACAATATCCACCAACACACGGGTGAATGGCGCCTCAAAAGGAGGAATGGGAACTAGAGGTGCAAGCTTTTCGGTTCGATTACACTTCCCCACAACTTGACAGGTGTGACAAGATTTACAATACCAGGAAACATCCCTGAAGATACCTGGCCAGTAGAAGTGTTTCAAAATGCGTGCCACAGTCTTCCTCACTCCAAGGTGTCCTGCCAAACTGGAATCATGAGCCACTCTAATGATATCCTGCCTACAAACACGAGGGATGACAACTTGATGTACAACCTCCCATTCACAGTCGGCTGATGCTGTTGGGGGTCTCCACTTCCTCATAAGTACTCCTGCCTTTATATAATAACAAGTAGAAGCACCAGCTGACTCTTCCTCACTGCAAGCGGAGTAAGCTAGACCTTTCAACTCAGCGTCAGCAACCTGCAACTCAACCAATTCTTGACGAGACAAATTATCAACACTACGGGGTACTGCCTCATATGGTGAGTGGTCCAAATTAGCAAGAAAAGTGTCAGCTAGGATAACATCATCATCATCATTATCCTCTAAGTCACCAGTAACTTTAGACTTAGCACTAGTGAAAGCACATGCAGAGAACACATCAGGGACATCACAATCCTGGGCCGCAGCCACTGGCTCACTAGACAACTGAGGAGCTGGACACACTTGACTTCCACCAATATCATTTCCAAGTAAGAAAGTTACACCTGACATTGGGAGTGTCTCAACCAACCCAACCATAACGGAACCATTAACAAAACCAGACTCAAAATTCACTTTGCACAGAGGGATAGAGAAGTAATTATTCCCTACACCTTGTAAGATTACAGTTTCATCAGAGGAATTAACATTAGAGCCTAGAACACTGGTCAGGATAAGGGATTGGCAAGCACATGTACCACGATATACTTTAACTGATTTCCTGTCATTACTGTCCAGAGGACTGGCAAAACCATCAGACAGGAAATTAGCACATGAACTCTTGAGAGTGTCACCCACGTTACTGCTCAAAAGAGGAGCTTCATTATGAGAATTTAATTTACCCCTCAAAGCAGGTTAAGAATTCTGGGAAATCTCAAGGGTGGACACTAGACCAATTGACTGAATATTTAAAGACTCCTTTTTGTTCACATCACGCTGTCTCCTGAAACATTTCTCCGTAGCATGACCAAGCTTACTACAATAAGTACATTTACATTTCTGAAATCTAGAGGTGAAGCTGGTATTTACTTCCTGAGAAACATCATCTTTATTCTCTTTCCTGTTACCTGTACTCTGAGTAGCGGCAACGTACTTACACTCAGCTTTCCTTTTTTTCTCTAGAATATCTCTTGTGAGTGAGAACATATTCATCAGCTAAAACTGCATCATCAGACAAATTATCTATTTTTCTCTCATCAAGATATAGGCTTACATCTTTATTAATACACCTTTTGAAATCCTCCAGCAAAATCATCTGCTTAAATTTACCGGAATCAGAATCCACATTCTTAGAATTTAACCACTGCTCTAACAGATCTTCTTTGATTTTTGGATACTCAACATGGGATTGCTTATCTTGCTTATAAGTTGTCCAAAATTTTACTCTATAGGCTTCAGGAACAAGCTCATAGGCCTTAAGAATCAAGCTGTTAACTACATCATAATTATCAGATTGATCCTGAGGGAAAGATGCATAAGTTACTTGAGTTTTACCGGTGAGAACAGTTTGAAGGAGTACTGGCCAATACTTTTTGGGCCAATTAAAACCTGTAGCTACCTTCTCAAACAACTGAAAATACTTTGTTAAATCAGATTCATTAAAAGGAGGGGACAAGTTTAACATTTTTAGCCACATCAAAATCATCAGAGCTAGATGATCCAGTTCCACTTTGTTTCATGCGATACTCATGGTCTGTCTGAATCCTAGCAAGTTCAAAATTTGTGCCTGAGCCTGTATCTGTGCCTCCTGAATCCGATCCTGAGTTTCAGCCTCTTTAGAATTTCCTTGTTATTCAGCCTACTGAATACGAGCCTCAGACTCAGACTCCTTAGCCTGAAACTCAGCCTCCTTAGCTTTTGCCTGAAATTCAGCCTCCTTAGCACGGGCCTCCTGCAGGGCTAGCTGTAACTTAGCTAATTCAATCTATGTTTGCTCATTTCGAGGAGTTACATTAAACTAGCTTTCATTAATCATGTCAACAATTTGATCTTTGGAATTATGAGAGCAAACAACAATTCCCAATTGTTGAGCAACAAGCTTAAGTTCATTCTTTGTTCTGTTTTCTACATCACACACTGTTTGCACATTTGACAAAAAATCTTTGGCTTCATCAAGTGTAGTAATAGTAGACATCATGAATAAGTAACAGTCACAAAATATCAAGCAATATCCTTATGATAATATCCTGAATATCCTGATAAGAGGTCGCCAAATTTATGTTACGGAACAGAGAAAGATAATGTACACTTTAAGTGAGAATACTAAAAGTCACTACTGTCCCGTAAAGTTCCAGGTTCAAAACAAAAGAGTTAGGTAAAATTACAAGTTAAAGTTTAATGCTCAAACTAACAACAAAACATTCAGGACTCATAAGGATAATGTAATGGCAAATAAACAGGTTAAATATATGGTTAACTGCAATAGCCTCCGTTAACACGAAATTAGCAAGAGTAAATTTATCTAAGTCAGCCCTGATCAAAATGAAAATACCAGATAATACTCAGTTAATGCAAGATAAATTATTACAGATACAAACTATTATCAAAAATGACTGACATAAAACACATTAATCAAAAAACCTTTCTAGGCCTAAGAATTAACACCTTATGCTACACAATACAAGAAAAAAAATGCAATACCAGTTATACTCAAATTACCCACAGCTGCTAGATGTATGGAGATTACTTGAGCACTCACAATAATAATAACTGTACAGGGGAGGACAGAGATGTGAACAAAATGAGGAGCAGATCTAAGTGGCAATGATGCAGAGACTGAGCTCATTATATAGGGGCCGACAGAGCTTGATACAACTTGTAAGAAGGACGCGCAAATGAAGCCATGGGGACAAAGAGTTGACAATCCTGCTCTGAACTC